>NC_134073.1:462604-502396 GCF_965140245.1 Athene noctua
CAATCCCCAACCGTAGCCAACGTCAACCAACCCAACCCCTCCTCCGCTGACCCCGTAGCCCCTCCCCTTCCCCTGCCAAGCCCCTCCCCTCGGCCCCAAGCCCCTCCCTCTCACCCCCTAGCCCCTCCCTCTTGCCCCCAAGCCCCTCCCTCTCACCCCCAAGCCCCTCCCACACCCCCCCAATCCCCAACCGTAGCCAACGTCAACCAACCCAACCCCTCTCCGTTGACCCCGTAGCCCCTCCCCTTCCCCTGCCAAGCCCCTCCCTTCACCCCTAAGCCCCTCCCACACCCTCCCCTCGACCCTAAGCCCCTCCCTCTCACCCCATAGCCCTCCCTCTCACCCCCAAGCCCCTCCCACACCCCCCCAATCCCCCCCAATCCCCAACCGTGACCAACGTCAACCAACCCAACCCCTCTCCGTTGACCCCGTAGCCCCTCCCCTTCCCCTGCCAAGCCCCTCCCCTCACCCCTAAGCCCCTCCCACACCCCCCACTTGACCCTAAGCCCCTCCCTCTCACCCCATAGCCCCTCCCTCTCACCCCCAAGCCCCTCCCACACCCCCCCAATCCCCAACCGTGACCAACGTCAACCAACCCAACCCCTCTCCGTTGACCCCGTAGCCCCTCCCCTTCCCCTGCCAAGCCCCTCCCCTCACCCCTAAGCCCCTCCCACACCCCCACTTGACCCTAAGCCCCTCCCTCTCACCCCATAGCCCCTCCCTCTCACCCCCAAGCCCCTCCCACACCCCCCCAATCCCCAACCGTGACCAACGTCAACCAACCCAACCCCCCGCTGACCCCGTAGCCCCTCCCCTTCCCCTGCCAAGCCCCTCCCCTCGGCCCCAAGCCCCTCCCTCTCACCCCCTAGCCCCTCCCTCTTGCCCCCAAGCCCCTCCCTCTCACCCCCAAGCCCCTCCCACACCCCCCCAATCCCCAACCGTGACCAACGTCAACCAACCCAACCCCTCTCCGTTGACCCCGTAGCCCCTCCCCTTCCCCTGCCAAGCCCCTCCCCTCACCCCTAAGCCCCTCCCACACCCCCACTTGACCCTAAGCCCCTCCCTCTCACCCCATAGCCCCTCCCTCTCACCCCCAAGCCCCTCCCACACCCCCCCAATCCCCAACCGTGACCAACGTCAACCAACCCAACCCCTCCTCCGCTGACCCCGTAGCCCCTCCCCTTCCCCTGCCAAGCCCCTCCCCTCGGCCCCAAGCCCCTCCCTCTCACCCCCTAGCCCCTCCCTCCTGCCCCCAAGCCCCTCCCTCTCACCCCCAAGCCCCTCCCACACCCCCCCAATCCCCAACCGTGACCAACGTCAACCAACCCAACCCCTCTCCGTTGACCCCGTAGCCCCTCCCCTTCCCCTGCCAAGCCCCTCCCCTCACCCCTAAGCCCCTCCCACACCCCCCACTTGACCCTAAGCCCCTCCCTCTCACCCCATAGCCCCTCCCTCTCACCCCCAAGCCCCTCCCACACCCCCCCAATCCCCAACCGTGACCAACGTCAACCAACCCAACCCCTCTCCGTTGACCCCATAGCCCCTCCCCTTCCCCTTCCAAGCCCCTCCCCTCGCCCCTAAGCCCCTCCCACACCCCCCACTTGACCCTAAGCCCCTCCCTCTCACCCCATAGCCCCTCCCACACCCCCCCAATCCCCCCCAATCCCCAACCGTGACCAACGTCAACCAACCCAACCCCTCCTCCGTTGACCCCGTAGCCCCTCCCCTTCCCCTGCCAAGCCCCTCCCCTCGGCCCCAAGCCCCGCCCCTCGCCCCGTCACTCACCGGCGCCGCCATCGACGAAGTCGGCCACGTGCAGGGTGTAACCGTCCTCCTCGGCGCTGACGGCGTTGGGCGAGAGGGCGAAGGCGCCGTAGGCGGCGGCCGCCGTGTTGTTCTCGAAGTCCTCGAGCTCCACGCGCAGCGCGTAGCGGCCCCGCAGCGTCAGCAGGTGCAGCCAGCGCAGGCCTGAGGGCGGGGCGCGTCGGGGCGGGGCCGGGCGGGGCACGGGGCGGGGCTGGGTGGGGCTGGGAGGGGATGGGAGGGGATGGAGGGGCGCGGAGGGGAGCGGAGGGGGGAGATGGGGATGGGGATGGGGTCAAAGGGAGGAATGGAGGGGGGAGTGAGGGGCAGGGCGGGGCTGGGTGGGGCTGGGCGGGGCTGGGCGGGGCTGGGTGGGGCACGGGGCGGGCTGGGTGGGGCTGGGAGGGGCTGGGAGGGGATGGGAGGGGCGCGGAGGGGAGCAGAGGGGGGAGATGGGGATGGGGGTGGGGTCAAAGGGAGGAATGGAGGGGGGAGTGAGGGGCGGGGCGGGGCTGGGTGGGGCTGGGTGGGGCTGGGTGGGGCACGGGGCGGGGCTGGGTGGGGCTGGGAGGGGCTGGGAGGGGATGGGAGGGGCGCGGAGGGGAGCAGAGGGGGGAGATGGGGATGGGGGTGGGGTCACAGGGAGGAATGGAGGGGGGAGTGAGGGGCGGGGCGGGGCTGGGTGGGGCTGGGCGGGGCTGGGTGGGGCACGGGGCGGGGCTGGGTGGGGCTGGGAGGGGCCAGGAGGGGTGTGGAGGGCGAGGGGAGAGAGAGGGGGGAGATGGGGATGGGGGTGGGGTCAAAGGGAGGCAGGGGGCGGGGCTGGGCGGGGCTGGGCGGGGCACAGGGCGGGGCCGGGCGGGGCACGGAGGGGCGTGGGGAGATGGGGATGGAGTCACAGGGAGTCGCGGGGCGGGGGGATGGGGGACATTGGGGCAGTTTGGGTCAAATTGGGGAAATTTGGGGGAAATTTTTACAAAATGGGAAAAAATTTGGATGAAATTGGGAAATTTTGGGGGAATTTGGGGGAAATTTGGGAAATTTGGGGGAAATTGGAGAGATTTGGGAGAAATTGGGAAAATTTGGGGGAAATTGGGGGAAATTTGGGGGAAATTGGGGAAATGTGGGGGAAATTGGGGAATTTTTCACAAAATTGGGGAAATTTGGATCAAATTGGAAAAAATTTGGATTAAATTGGGAAATTTTGGGGGAATTTGGGGGAAATTGGGGAAATTTGGGGGAAATTGGGGAATTTTTGACCAAAATGGGGAAATTTGGAGCAAATTGGAAAAATTTGGATGAAATTGGGGGAAATTTGGGTCAAATTGGGGAAATTTGGGGGAAATGGGCAAAATTTGGGGGAAATTGGGGAATTTTTGACCAAAATGGGGAAATTTGGAGCAAATGGGAAAAATTTGGATGAAATTGGGGGAAATTTTGACGAAATTTGAGAAATTTGGATCAAATTGGGGGAAATTATACTGATGCTCAACTGGGAGACACTGGGGGCAACTGGGAGCCACTGGGAGTCAACAGGAAGACCCTGGGGGCAACTGGGAGCCACTGGGAGTCAACTGGGAGACACTGGGAGTCAAGTGGGAGGCACTGGGAGTCAACTGGAAGACACTGGGGGCAACTGGGAGCCACTGGGAGTCAACTGGAAGACACTGGGGGCAACTGGGAGCCACTGGGACTCAACAGGAAGACCCTGGGGGCAACTGGGAGCAACTGGGACCCAACAGGAAGACACTGGGGGCAACTGGGAGACACTCAGGCTCCATGGGAAGAAACTGGGAGCCACTGGGAGCCACTGGATCCCCCCATTCGACCTCTCCTCCATACTGGGAGCCAAGCGGGGCCTACTGGGAGCCAACTGGAAGACCCTGGGGGCAACTGGAAGCCACTGGGACCCAACAGGAAGACCCTGGGGGCAACTGGGAGCCACTGGGAGTCAACTGGAAGACACTGGGGGCAACTGGGAGCCACTGAGGCTCAACGGGAAGACATTGGGAGCAACTGGGTGACACTGGGGGCAACTGGGAGCAACTGGGACCCAACAGGAAGACACTGGGGGCAACTGGGACCCAACAGGAAGACACTGGGGGCAACTGGGAGCCACTCAGGCTCCATGGGAAGAAACTGGGAGCCACTGGGAGCCACTGGGATCCCCCCATTCGACCTCTCCTCCATACTGGGAGCCAAGCGGGGCCTACTGGGAGCCAACTGGAAGACCCTGGGGGCAACTGGAAGCCACTGGGACCCAACAGGAAGACCCTGGGGGCAACTGGGAGCCACTGGGAGTCAACTGGAAGACACTGGGGGCAACTGGGAGCCACTGAGGCTCAACGGGAAGACATTGGGAGCAACTGGGTGACACTGGGGGCAACTGGGAGCAACTGGGACCCAACAGGAAGACACTGGGGGCAACTGGGACCCAACAGGAAGACACTGGGGGCAACTGGGAGCCACTCAGGCTCCATGGGAAGAAACTGGGAGCCACTGGGAGCCACTGGGATCCCCCCATTCGACCTCTCCTCCATACTGGGAGCCAAGCGGGGCCTACTGGGAGCCAACTGGAAGACCCTGGGGGCAACTGGAAGCCACTGGGACCCAACAGGAAGACACTGGGGGCAACTGGGAGCCACTGGGAGTCAACTGGGAGACACTGGGAGTCAAGTGGGAGGCACTGGGAGTCAACTGGAAGACACTGGGGGCAACTGGGAGCCACTGGGAGTCAACTGGAAGACACTGGGGGCAACTGGGAGCCACTGGGAGTCAACTGGAAGACACTGGGGGCAACTGGGAGCCACTGGGAGTCAACTGGAAGATATTGGGGGCAACTGGGTGACACTGGGGGCAACTGGGAGCCACTGGGACTCAACAGGAAGACCCTGGGGGCAACTGGGAGCCACTGGGATTCAACTGGAAGACACTGGGGGCAACTGGGAGCCACTGAGGCTCAACGGGAAGATATTGGGGGCAACTGGGTGACACTGGGGGCAACTGGGAGCCACTGGGACCCAACAGGAAGACACTGGGGGCAACTGGGACCCAACAGGAAGACACTGGGGGCAACTGGGAGCCACTCAGGCTCCATGGGAAGAAACTGGGAGCCACTGGGAGCCACTGGGATCCCCCCATTCGACCTCTCCTCCATACTGGGAGCCAAGCGGGGCCTACTGGGAGCCAACTGGAAGACCCTGGGGGCAACTGGAAGCCACTGGGACCCAACAGGAAGACCCTGGGGGCAACTGGGAGCCACTCAGGCTCAATGGGAAGAAACTGGGAGCCACTGGGAGCCACTGGGATCCCCCCATTCGACCTCTCCTCCATACTGGGAGCCAAGCGGGGCCTACTGGGAGCCAACTGGAAGACCCTGGGGGCAACTGGAAGCCACTGGGACCCAACAGGAAGACCCTGGGGGCAACTGGAGCCACTCAGGCTCAATGGGAAGAAACTGGGAGCCACTGGGAGCCACTGGGATCCCCCCATTCGACCTCTCCTCCATACTGGGAGGCAAGCGGGGCCTACTGGGAGGCAACTGGTGCCCACTGGTGCTCACCCAGCCAGTACTCGCCGTCGGCGCGGCCGAACCCGAGGCGGTAATCGCTCCAACCCCGGAAGAAGCTGACGGAGCCGTTGAAACGCTTCTGGAAAACCTGAAACGGCCCCGATTTGGGGGTTTTTGGTAAAAAAAGACGAAAAGAATTCATAAAATTTATAAATTATTGAAAAAAACGGTTTTTTGAGGGTTTTTTGGGGGGAAAAAACAAGGGAATTGTGGGTACCGTCCAGACGTGGCCCTCGGTGCTCATGTCGCAGTAGACGGGGACGGGGTCGCCCTCCCCCCCCCCCGGGAAGACCAGGTAAACGCCGTCGGCCCGGGCCCCGCCCGCGTGAACGTCCTGGCAATCGCGGGGCGGGGGAGGGGCGAGGCAGGGCGGGGGAGGGGCTGGAGGGGGAGGGGGGAGGGGTTGTTGGAAATTCACCCCCCGCCCCCTTCCCCCTCCCCCTCCCTCTTGTTTTTTTTTAATTTTTTTTTTTTTTTTTTTTTTAGGGGGGGGGGAGGGGATGGTGCTGCCCCTCCCCCCCCCACACACACGTCGTGGCCCCTCCCCCCCTCAAGATCTCTGCCCCTCCCCCACCCCCCCCCCGCGTGTGTGTGTGTCCCCACCCAACCACCCTGCCCCTCCCCCCCCATATTCCGCCCCCTCCCCCTCCCCGCGTCCCCCCAATATGCCCCTCCCCCCATCCCGTCCCCTCCCCCACCCCCCTGCCCCTCCCCCATCCGCCATCTCTGCCCCTCCCCCACCCCCCCACGGGCCTCCCCCCCCCCCAACCACCCTGCCCCTCCCCCCCCATCTCCCCAATATTCCACCCCCCCCCCCCGTCCCCCCAATATGCCCCTCCCCCCATCCCGGCCCCTCCCCCCCCCCCCGCCCCTCCCCCCCCCATATTCTACCCCTCCCCCCCATCCCCCGACACACCCCTCCCCCCCCATAAACCCCCAATATCTCCCCTCCCCCTTCCCAAAGCGTCCCCCATCTCCCGCCCCCTCCCCCCTCCCGTGGCCCCTCCCCCTCCCCTCGCCCCTCCCCCACCCGTCCCCTCGCCCCTCCCCCACCCCCCCCCTCACCGCGGGGGTCGATGGGTTGGGCCCCCCCCAGCGCCACCAACAGCAGCACGGCCAGAGCCTGGGGGGGGGGGGGGGAGGGGCCTTAGAGGGGGAGGGGCTATGGGGTGGGGGGAGGGGCCATGGGGTGGGGGGAGGGGGGAGGGGGGAGGGGCGTTCTAGCGACCTATAAGCGGGGGGAGGGGCTGTATAGGGGCGGGGGGGAGGGGATTGGGAGGGGGGCCCAGGGGGGAAGAGGGAGGGGGAGGGGAGGGAGGGGAGGGGCGGGGCTGGGAGTTGGGGGAGGGGCGGGGGGGATGTGGGCGGGGTCAGGGGACCTATAGGGGGGGATGGGGACCTATAGGGGGGGGTCAGGGGGTGTATGGGGGGGGTGGGGCCCTATAGGGGGGTGCTGGGAGCTGGGGGAGGGGCGGGGGGGATGTGGGCGGGGTCAGGGGACGTATAGGGGGGGATGGGGACCTATGGGGGGGGCCGGGGGGGGAGTATGGGGGGGGTGGGGGGGGTGAGGGGGTCTATAGGGGGGTTCTGGGACCTATGGGGGGCACGTGGGGGGGTCAGGGGACGTATGGGGGGGCTGGGGGGGGGAGGGGGTGTATAGGGGGGGTTGGGGCCCTATAGGAGCTGTGGGGGGGGACGTGGGGGGGGTCGGGGGACGTATGGGGGGGACTGGGGAGCTATAGGGGGGGCGAGGGGTTCTATAGGGGCCGTAGGGGCGGGGGCCGCGGCCGTACCTCCATGGCGCCCAAAGCTGCTCTGACCCCGACGGGGCCCCCCCGGTGCTGGGCGGGGGCGAGGGGGGGGGAGAGGCCCCGTCAGGGGGCCCCTATAGAGGGGCCGCTATAGGGGAAACGGCCGGGACCCGCCCCGCGACTGGGGACGGGGCCGGAAGCTGCCCCCCTATAGGGGACGGGGCCCCACTCTGCCCCTCTATAGGGGACGGGGCCTGAATCTGCCCCTCTATAGGGGACGGGGCCTGTCTCTGCCCCTCTATAGGGGACGGGGCCTGTCTCTGCCCCTCTATAGGGGACGGGGCCTGAATCTGCCCCTCTATAGGGGACGGGGCCTGTCTCTGCCCCTCTATAGGGGACGGGGCCTGAATCTGCCCCTCTATAGGGGATGGGGCCCGAATCTGCCCCTCTATAGGGGACGGAGCCTGAATCTGCCCCTCTATAGGGGACGGAGCCTGAATCTGCCCCTCTATAGGGGATGGGGCCCCACTCTGCCCCTCTATAGGGGACGGGCCCTGAATCTGCCCCTCTATAGGGGATGGGGCCCGAATCTGCCCCTCTATAGGGGACGGAGCCTGAATCTGCCCCTCTATAGGGGATGGGGCCCGAATCTGCCCCCCTATAGGGCATGGGGCCTGAATCTGCCCTCTATAGGGGACGGGGATGGAATCTGCCCCTCTATAGGGGACGGGGCCCGTCTCTGCCCCCCTATATGGGATGGGGCCCCACTCTGCCCCTCTATAGGGGACGGGGCCCAACTCTGCCCCTCTATAGGGGACGGGGCCCGTCTCTGCCCCCCTATATGGGATGGGGGCCCCACTCTGCCCCTCTATAGGGGACGGGGCCCAACTCTGCCCCTCTATAGGGGACGGGGCCTGTCTCTGCCCCTCTATAGGGGACGGGGCCTGAATCTGCCCCTCTATAGGGGACGGGGCCTGTCTCTGCCCCTCTATAGGGGACGGGGCCTGAATCTGCCCCTCTATAGGGGATGGAGCCTGAATCTGCCCTCTATAGGGGATGGGGCCCGAATCTGCCCCTCTATAGGGGACGGAGCCTGAATCTGCCCCTCTATAGGGGATGGGGACGGGCCCTGAATCTGCCCCTCTATAGGGGACGGGGCCTGAATCTGCCCCTCTATAGGGGATGGGGCCCGAATCTGCCCCTCTATAGGGGACGGAGCCTGAATCTGCCCCTCTATAGGGGACGGAGCCTGAATCTGCCCCCCTATAGGGGATGGGGCCCGAATCTGCCCCTCTATAGGGGACGGAGCCTGAATCTGCCCCTCTATAGGGGACGGGGCCTGAATCTGCCCCCCTATAGGGGACGGAGCCTGAATCTGCCCCCCTATAGGGGACGGAGCCTGAATCTGCCCCTCTATAGGGGACGGAGCCTGAATCTGCCCTATTTAGGGGACGGGGCCTGAATCTGCCCCTCTATAGGGGACGGGGCCTGAATCTGCCCCTATTTAGGGGACGGGGCCTGAATCTGCCCCCCTATAGGGGACGGGGCCTGAATCTGCCCCTATTTAGGGGACGGGGCCTGAATCTGCCCCCCTATAGGGGACGGAGCCTGAATCTGCCCCTATTTAGGGGACGGGGCCTGAATCTGCCCCTCTATAGGGGACGGGGCCCGTCTCTGCCCCCCTATAGGGGACGGGCCCCGAATCTGCCCCTCTATAGGCTCTAGACCCCTTAGCTCCGCCCCCTATAGGCGATCTATCTTTAATTCTGCTCTCCTATAGGCTCCAGACCGCTTAGCCCCGCCCCTCTATAGGGGACATCTCCCCTCTCACAAGATGGCGGCGCCCCCTTCGCCTCCGCCTCCATTTCCCAGCATCCCCCGCGGCGGCCTGTTAGCGTTGTCCACAAAATGGCGGCCGGCAGGAGAAAGGGGGAAGCCCCCTCCCACAGCGCGCCGCGCGGTGCACGCTGGGAGTTGTAGTCCTCTCCCCTATCCCCGCCCATTGAAGGGCGGGGGTTAAGAGACTACAACTCCCGTCAGCCTTTGCGGCGCGAGGCGGGTGTCAAACCGGAAGCGGAGGCGGTGGGCGGGGCTTTGTGACGTCGTCTCAGGGGCCTGGAGTCAGGGGCCTGGAGGCTCCGCGTCCGGTTTTCGTGGGCCCAGAAGGTTCCGAAAGGTCCCGGAGGGACGAGAGAAAAAAAAAAAAGGGAAAAAAAGCGAGAAAAGGGCAAAAAAGGAGCCGCGCTTGGAGCTTGAGGAGCCGGTGAGGGGCCGGGAGGGATTTTTGGGGGGGATTTTGTTGGGTTTTTTTTTTTTTTTCGGAGGGGTGGAGGGGGGGTGGTGACCGTTGACCGCGCGCGTGGAGGAAAAAAATCGTGAGGGAAAAAAAGCGGTTTTTTGAGGAAAAAAGGGGGTTTTGAGGGGAAAAAAGGGGGTTTTGAGGAAAAAAAGGGGGCGTTGAGGGAAAAAAAGGGGGTTTGGGGAAAAAAAATGTGGCCGGGGGGGGAAATGGTGGCGGCGGGGAGGGGGAAAATGGGGGTTTGGGGGGGAAATGGAGCGGGGGGGGAGCGGGAAAATGGCGGCGGGCAGCGGGTGGTTGGGGACGGGGGGAGTTTGAGGGGGTTTTGGGGCGAAAATGGGCGTTTTTGGGGGTTTGGGGGGGGAAAAGGGGGGTTTGGGGGGGAAAAGGGGGAGTTTGGGGGTGAGGGGGAGTTGGGGGGAAACGGGAGTTTTGTGAGGGAGAAAAGGGTTTGAGGGGGAGTTTTGAGGAGAAAAGTGGGGTTTTGGGGAGTTTTGAGGGGGAAAAGAGGATTTTGAGGACGGAAAAGGGGTTTTGGGGAGGAAAAAGTGGATTTTGGGGGTGAGGGGGGAGTTGGGAAACGGGAGTTTTGTGAGGGACAAAAGGGAGTTTGAGGAGGGATTTTGAGGAGAAAAACGTGGTTTTTTGGGGAAAAGGGGGGTTTTGAGGGAGAAAAAGGGGTTTTTGAGAGGTTTTGGGGTGGAAAAAGGGGGTTTTGGGGGTGAGGAGGGAAGTGGTTGGAGTTGGGGGGAAACGGGAGTTTTCTGGGGAGAAAAGGGAGTTTGCGGGGGGTTTTGAGGAGAAAAGTCTATTTTTGGGGAGTTGTGAGAAGAAAATGGGGTTTTGAGCGGAGAAAAGGGGTTTTGGGGAGGAAAAAGTGGATTTTGGGGTGTTAGGGGACGCGTAGGGGAGTTGGGGGGAAACCGGGTGTTTTGTGAGGGAGAAAAGGGTTTGAGGTGGGATTTTGAGGAGAAAAGTGGGGTTTTGGGGAGTTTTGAGGGGGAAAAGGGATTTTGAGGGGGAAAAGTGGTTTTTTGGGGGAGAAAAATTGGAGTTTGGGGGTGAGGCGGGAAGTGGGGTGGGGTTGGGGGAACCCGGGTGGTTTTGGGGTGAGAAAAGGGAGTTTGTGGGGGGATTTTGAGGAGAAAAAAAATGATTTTTGGGGAGTTGTCAGGTAAAAAGTGGGGTTGAGGGCTTTTTGGGAGGAAAAAGTGAGGTTTTGGGAGTGAGGTGGGAAATGGGGGAGTTTGGGGACAAACGCGTGTGTTTGAGGGAGGAAAGGGGGTTTGGGGGGAGTTTTGAGGGAGAAAAAGGGGTTTGAGGAGAAAAATGTATTTTTTTGGGGGAAAAGGGGGGTTTTGAGGGAGAAAAAGGGGTTTTGAGGAGAAAAATGTTTTTTTTGGGAAAAGGGGGGTTTTGAGGGAGAAAAAGGGGTTTTGAGGAGAAAAATGTGGTTTTTTTTGGGGAAAAGGGGGGTTTTGAGGGAGAAAAAGGGGTTTTGAGGAGAAAAATGTGGTTTTTTTGGGGAAAAGGGGGGTTTTGAGGGAGAAAAAGGGGTTTTGAGGAGAAAAATGTATTTTTGGGGGGGAAAATGGGGGTTTTGAGGGAGAAAAAGGGGTTTTGAGGAGAAAAATGTTTTTTTTGGGGAAAAGGGGGGTTTTGAGGGAGAAAAAGGGGTTTTGAGGAGAAAAATGTGGTTTTTTTGGGGAAAAGGGGGGTTTTGAGGGAGAAAAAGGGGTTTTGAGGAGAAAAATGTATTTTTTTGGGGGAAAAGGGGGGTTTTGAGGGAGAAAAGGGGTTTTTGAGAGGTTTTGGGGTGGAAAAAGGGGGTGTTGGGGGTGAGGAGGGAAGTGGTTGGAGTTGGGGGGAAAAACGAGTTTTCTGGGGAGAAAAGGGAGTTTGCGGGGGGTTTTGAGGAGAAAAATGTATTTTTGGGGGGTTGTGAGGGGAAAAAGGGTGTTTTGAGGCGAGAAAAGGGAGTTTTGGGGAGGAAAAGTAGATTTTTGGAGTGTTGGGAGGGAAGTGGTGGAGTTGAGGGGAAACGGGTGTTTGTGGGGGGGATTTTGAGGAGAAAAATGTATTTTTGGGGAGTTGCGAGAGGGAAAAGGGGTTTTTGAGGGGAAAAAGGGTTTTTTGAGGGGTTTTGGGGAGGGAAATGTGGAGTTTGGGGGTGAGGGGGGTAAATAAATGGTGGAGTTGGGGGAAAACGTGTTTTGTGAGGGAGAAAAGGGAGTTTGAGGGGGATTTTGAGGAGAAAAATGTATTTTTGGGGAGTTGTGAGAGGAGAAAAGGGAAGTTGTGAGAAAGAAAAAGTTTTTTTTGAGGAAAAAGTGGATTTTAGGGGTGAGGAGGGAAGTGGTTGGAGTTGGGGGGAAACGGGAGTTTTTTGAGGGAGAAAAGGGAGTTTGCGGGGGGTTTTGAGGAGAAAAATGTATTTTTGGGGAGTTGTGAGAAGAAAATGGGGTTTTGAGCGGAGAAAAGGGGGTTTTGGGGAGGAAAAAGTGGATTTTGGGGTGTTAGGGGACACGTAGGGGAGTTGGGGGGAAACCGGGTGTTTTGTGAGGGAGAAAAGGGTTTGAGGTGGGATTTTGAGGAGAAAAGTGGGGTTTTGGGGAGTTTTGAGGGGGAAAAGAGGATTTTGAGGACGGAAAAGGGGTTTTGGGGAGGAAAAAGTGGATTTTGGGGGTGAGGGATGTTGTGGGGGGGAACCGGGTGTTTTGTGAGGGAGAAAAGGGAGTTTGAGGGGATATTTTGAGGAGAAAAATGTAATTTTGGGGAGTTATGAGAAGAAAAGGGGGTTTTGAGGGGGGTAAATATTTTTTTTGGGGGGAAAAAAGCCTTTTTGGGATGTTTCAAGGGGATGGAGATGGCGGGTGCAGAGGGAGGTAAAAAGGGGGTACGGGGGGGATCAGAGGGGTGAAGGGGGTAAATAGGGGGGTGAAAAGTTGAATTGGGGTAAGTAGAGGGGTAAAAAGGGGGTGCATGGGGGTAAATAGGGTGCGGGGATGGAAAAGGGGGTGCAGGGGGGTGAAAAGGGGGTGCAGGGGGGTGAAAAGGGGGTGCAAGGGGGTGAAAAGGGGGTGCAGGGGGGTAAAAAGGGGGTGCAGGGGGTAAAAAGGGGGTGCAGGGGGGTGAAAAGGGGGTTCTGGGGGGTAAAAAATGGTGCAGGGGTAGAGAGTGTGGGGTAAAAAGGAGGTGCAGGGGGTAAAAAGGGGGTGCAGGGGGTAAAAAGGGGAGGTGAAAAGGGGTGCAGGGGGGTAAAAAAATGGTGCAGGGGGTAAAAAGTGTGGGGGTAAATGGGGTGCAGGGGGGTGAAAAAGGTGAAAAGGGGGTGCAGGGGGTGAAAAGGGTTCAGGGGGTAAAAAAATGGTGCAGGGGGTAGAAAGTGTGGGGGTAAAAGTGGGGTAAAGGGGGTGAAAAGGTGCAGGGGGTAAAAAAGGGGTGCAGAGGAGGGCAGAAGGGGGTGTGGGGGGTTTGTGGGGGTGCAGGGGGGTAAAAAAATGGTGCAGGGGGTAAAAGTGGGGTGCAGAGGTGTAAAGGGGGGGTGCAGGGGTGTGAATAAGGTATAAAGGGTGCGGGGGGGTGGGAAGGGGGGTGCAGGGGCATAAAAGGGGTGAAAGGGGGTTCAGGGGGGTAAAAATGCAGGGGTAGAAAGTGTGGGGGTAAAAGTGGGGTACAGGGGGGTAAAATGGGGGTGCAGGTGGGTGAAAAAGTGAAGAAGGGGGCACGGGGGGTGAAAAGGGGGTGCAGAGGAGGGCAGAAGGGGGGTGCAGGGGGGTGAAAAGGGTTCAGGGGGTCAAAAAATGGTGCAGGGAGAATCGAGGGGGTGCAGGGGGGTAAAAAGTGAGGGTGAAAGGGGGGTGCAGGGGGGTAAAAAGGGGTGCAGGGGGTAGAAAGTGTGAAAGGGGGGTGCAGGGGGTAGAAAGGGGGGTGCAGGGGGGTAGAAAGGGGGGTGCAGGGGGTAGAAAGGGGGGTGCAGGGGGTAAAAAGGGGTGCAGGGGGTAAAAAGGGGTGCAGGGGGTAAAAAGGGGGGGTGAAAGGGGTGCAGGGGGGTAAGAAGGGGTGCAGGGGGTAAAAAGGGAGGGTGAAAGGGGGGTGCAGGGGGTAAAAAGGGTGCAGGGGGTAAAAAGGGAGGGTGAAAGGGGTGCAGGGGGGTAAAAAGGGGTGCAGGGGGGTAAAAAGGGGTGCAGGGGGTAAAAAGGGAGGGTGAAAGGGGGGTGCAGGGGGGTAAAAAGGGGTGCAGGGGTAAAAAGGGAGGGTGAAAGGGGTGCAGGGGGGTAAGAAGGGGTGAAGGGGTAAAAAGGGTGAAAGGGGTGCAGGGGGGTAGAAAGGGGGTGCAGGGGGGTAAAAAGGGGTGCAGGGGGTAAAAAGGGAGGGTGAAAGGGGTGCAGGGGGGTAAAAAGGGGTGCAGGGGGTAAAAAGGGAGGGTGAAAGGGGTGCAGGGGGGTAAAAAGGGGTGCAGGGGGTAAAAAGGGTGAAAGGGGTGCAGGGGGGTAAAAAGGGGTGCAGGGGGTAAAAAGGGTGAAAGGGGTGCAGGGGGTTAAAAGGGTGAAAGGGGTGCAGGGGGTAGAAAGGGGGTGCAGGGGGGTAAAAAGGGGGTGCAGGGGTCAGAAGGGGGGTGCGGGGGGGTTTGTGGGGGTGCAGGGAGGTTTGTGGGGGGGCTGGGAGGTTGGGGCGGGTTCGGGGGGGGTTACGGGGGTGCAGAGGGGGGGGCGGGGGGTCCCTGACAGCAGGGCCCCCCCCCGCAGGGGTCGGCAGCCATGTACAATGGGATCGGGCTGCCGACGCCGCGGGGCAGCGGCACCAACGGCTACGTCCAGCGCAACCTCTCGGCCCTGAGGCACAAGAAGGAGCCGCGGGGGGGGGGCGCGGGGGGCACCGAGGCCCCCCCGGGCGAGGAGGAGCTGCGCAAGCTGGAGGCCGCCCTGGCCAAGAAGCCGAACCCCGAGATCCTCGACCACCAGCGCAAGAGGAAGGTGGAGCTGAAATGCCTGGAGCTCTCCGAGCTGATGGAGGAGCAGGGGTGAGGCACAAACACCCCCCCCTTAAAAAAAACCAAAAAAAAACCAAAAAAAAGGGACCCCGGGGACCCGGAATGGGTGTTTGTGGCCCCAAAATGGGTGTGGGGAGCCCCGAGATGGGACTTTGTGGCCCCGAAATGTGTCTGTGAGGCCCCGAAATGTGTCTGTGAGGCCCCAAAATGTGTCGTTGTGGGCCCAAAAAGTGTGTTTGTGGGCCCAAAAAGTGTGTTTGTGGGCCCAAAAAGTGTGTTTGTGGGCCCAAAAAGTGTGTTTGTGGGCCCAAAAAGTGTGTTTGTGGGCCCAAAAAGTGTGTTTGTGGGCCCAAAAAGTGTGTTTGTGGGCCCAAAAAGTGTGTTTGTGGGCCCAAAAAGTGTGTTTGTGGGCCCAAAAAGTGTGTTTGTGGGCCCAAAAAGTGTGTTTGTGGGCCCAAAAAGTGTGTTTGTGGGCCCAAAAAGTGTGTTTGTGGGCCCAAAAAGTGTGTTTGTGGGCCCAAAAAGTGTGTTTGTGGGCCCAAAAAGTGTGTTTGTGGGCCCCAAAAGTGTGTTTGTGGGCCCCAAAAGTGTGTTTGTGGGCCCCAAAAGTGTGTTTGTGGGCCCCAAAAGTGTGTTTGTGGGCCCCAAAAGTGTGTTTGTGGGCCCCAAAAGTGTGTTTGTGGGCCCCAAAAGTGTGTTTGTGGGCCCCAAAAGTGTGTTTGTGGGCCCCAAAAGTGTGTTTGTGGGCCCCAAAAGTGTGTTTGTGGGCCCCAAAAGTGTGTTTGTGGGCCCCAAAAGTGTGTTTGTGGGCCCCAAAAGTGTGTTTGTGGGCCCCAAAAGTGTGTTTGTGGGCCCCAAAAGTGTGTTTGTGGGCCCCAAAAGTGTGTTTGTGGGCCCCAAAAGTGTGTTTGTGGGCCCCAAAAGTGTGTTTGTGGGCCCCAAAAGTGTGTTTGTGGGCCCCAAAAGTGTGTTTGTGGGCCCCAAAAGTGTGTTTGTGGGCCCCAAAAGTGTGTTTGTGGGCCCCAAAAGTGTGTTTGTGGGCCCCAAAAGTGTGTTTGTGGGCCCCAAAAGTGTGTTTGTGGGCCCCAAAAGTGTGTTTGTGGGCCCCAAAAGTGTGTTTGTGGGCCCCAAAAGTGTGTTTGTGGGCCCCAAAAGTGTGTTTGTGGGCCCCAAAAGTGTGTTTGTGGGCCCCAAAAGTGTGTTTGTGGGCCCCAAAAGTGTGTTTGTGGGCCCCAAAAGTGTGTTTGTGGGCCCCAAAAGTGTGTTTGTGGGCCCCAAAAGTGTGTTTGTGGGCCCCAAAAGTGTGTTTGTGGGCCCCAAAAGTGTGTTTGTGGGCCCCAAAAGTGTGTTTGTGGGCCCCAAAAGTGTGTTTGTGGGCCCCAAAAGTGTGTTTGTGGGCCCCAAAAGTGTGTTTGTGGGCCCCAAAAGTGTGTTTGTGGGCCCCAAAAGTGTGTTTGTGGGCCCCAAAAGTGTGTTTGTGGGCCCCAAAAGTGTGTTTGTGGGCCCCAAAAGTGTGTTTGTGGGCCCCAAAAGTGTGTTTGTGGGCCCCAAAAGTGTGTTTGTGGGCCCCAAAAGTGTGTTTGTGGGCCCCAAAAGTGTGTTTGTGGGCCCCAAAAGTGTGTTTGTGGGCCCCAAAAGGGCCTTTGTGGGCCCCAAAAGGGCCTTTGTGGGCCCAAAAAGTGTGTTTGTGGGCCCCAAAAGTGTGTTTGTGGGCCCCAAAAGTGTGTTTGTGGGCCCCAAAAGTGTGTTTGTGGGCCCCAAAAGTGTGTTTGTGGGCCCCAAAAGTGTGTTTGTGGGCCCCAAAAGTGTGTTTGTGGGCCCCAAAAGTGTGTTTGTGGGCCCCAAAAGTGTGTTTGTGGGCCCCAAAAGTGTGTTTGTGGGCCCCAAAAGGGCCTTTGTGGGCCCAAAAAGGGCCTTTGTGGGCCCAAAAAGGGCCTTTGTGGGCCCAAAAAGGGCCTTTGTGGGCCCAAAAAGGGCCTTTTGTGGGCCCAAAAAGGGCCTTTGTGGGCCCAAAAAGGGCCTTTGTGGGCCCAAAAAGGGCCTTTGTGGGCCCAAAAAGGGCCTTTGTGGGCCCAAAAAGGGCCTTTGTGGGCCCAAAAATGTCTCTGAGGACCCGAAATGTTCCTTTGTAGCCCCAAAATGTCCATTTGTGGCCCCAGAATGGGTGCGGGGAGCCCGGAAATGTGTCTCCGAGGCCCCAAAATGGGCCTTTCTGAGCCCAAAATGTCTCTTTTTGGCCCCAAAATGGATGTGGGGAGCCCCAAAATGTGAATTTGTGGCCCCAAAAGGTGTCTCTGAGGCCCTAAAATGGGTCTTTCTGAGCCCAAAATGTGATTTTGTGGCCCTAAAATGGATGTGGGGAGCCCTGAGATGGGACTTTGTGGCCCCAAAGTGGGCGTGGGGAGCCCCAAAATGTGTCTTTGTGGCCCCAAAATGTGTCTTTGTGGCCCCAAAATGGGTGCGGGGAGCCCCGAAATGTGTCTTTGTGGCCCCGAAATGTGTCTTTGTGGCCCCAAAATGTGTCTTTGTGGCCCCGAAATGTGTCTTTGTGGCCCCAAAATGGGTGCGGAGAGCCCCGAAATGTGTCTTTGTGGCCCCAAAATGTGTCTTTGTGGCCCCAAAATGTGTCTTTGTGGCCCCGAAATGTGTCTTTGTGGCCCCGAAATGTGTCTTTGTGGCCCCAAAATGGGTGCGAGGAGAATTGAAATGTGACTTTGTGGCTCTAAAATGGATGTGGAGGACCCCAAAATGTCCCTTTGTGGCCCCAAAATGTGACTTTCTGGCCCTGAAACAGCTGTGGGGAGCCCCAAAATGTGTCTCTGAGGCCCCGAAATGGGCTTTTATGAGCCCAAAACGGGTGTGGGGAGCCCTGAAATGCGTCTTTGTGGCCCCAAAATGGGACGTTTGTGGCCCAAAATGGACGTTTGTGGCCCCAAAATGGACGTTTGTGGCCCCAAAATGGACGTTTGTGGCCCCAAAATGGACGTTTGTGGCCCCAAAATGGGACGTTTGTGGCCCCAAAATGGGACGTTTGTGGCCCCAAAATGGGACGTTTGTGGCCCCAAAATGGACGTTTGTGGCCCCAAAATGGACGTTTGTGGCCCCAAAATGGACGTTTGTGGCCCCAAAATGGGACGTTTGTGGCCCCAAAATGGGACGTTTGTGGCCCCAAAATGGGACGTTTGTGGCCCCAAAATGGGACGTTTGTGGCCCCAAAATGGGACGTTTGTGGCCCCAAAATGGGACGTTTGTGGCCCCAAAATGGGACGTTTGTGGCCCCAAAATGGGACGTTGTGGCCCCAAAATGGGACGTTGTGGCCCCGAAATGTGTCTCCGTGGCCCCGAAATGTGTCTCCGTGGCCCCAAAACGTCCCTTTGTAACCCCCAAATTTTTCTCTGAGTCCCCTTGGTAGCCCCCAAACTGTGTGTCTGAAGTCCCGAAGCGTCTGTTTTTGTCCCCAAAACGGGCTTTTTTCCCCCAAAATGGGGGCGTGGGGCCCCCCCGGTGTAACACACCCCCCCCCCCCCCCAGGTACACGCCGGGCGAGATCCAGGAGAAAGTGGCCACGTTCCGCCTGATGCTGCTGGAGAGGGACGGGGCGGGGGACCCCCCCGAGCAGAGACCCGCGTAAGGGACCCCCAGATCCAACCTGGGGACCCCCAAATCCAACCTGGGACCCCCGGATCCTCCCTGGGGACCCCCAAATCCACCCTGAACCCCCGGATCCTCCCTGGGGACCCCCAAATCCTCCCTGAACCCCTGAATCCTCCCTGGGGACCCCCAAATCCAACCTGAGCCCCCGGATCCTCCCTGGGGACCCCTGAATCCTCCCTGGGGACCCCCGAATCCAGCCTGAGCACCCCCAAATCCAACCTGAACCCCCGGATCCAACCTGGGACCCCCAAATCCACCCTGAACCCCCAAATCCTCCCTGGGGACCCCCAAATCCAACCTGGGACCCCCCGAATCCTCCCTGAGCACCCCCAAATCCTCCCTGAACCCCTGAATCCTCCCTGGGGACCCCCAAATCCAACCTGAGCCCCCGGATCCTCCCTGGGGACCCCCAAATCCTCCCTGGGGACCCCCGAATCCAGCCTGAGCACCCCCGGATCCAACCTGGGACCCCCAAATCCACCCTGAACCCCCGAATCCTCCCTGGGGACCCCCAAATCCACCCTGAACCCCCGAATCCTCCCTGGGGACCCCCAAATCCAACCTGGGACCCCCACATCCACCCTGAACCCCCCAAATCAACCCTGAACCCCCCGAATCCTCCCTGAGCACCCCCAAATCCAACCTGGGACCCCCCAAATCCAGCCTGAGCACCCCCCTGATCCCCCCGGGACCCCCCCTGATCCCCCCGGGACCCCCCCAATCCCTGCCTTGATCCCCCCCTTGACCCCCCAAATCCCCCCTTGACCCCCCCCAATCCCCTCCATGACCCCCCCCAATCCCCTCCATGACCCCCCCCAAATTCCCCCTTGACCCCCCAAAATGCCCCCTAGACCCCCCTTGACCCCCCAAATCCCCCCCCCCAGATCCCCCCATGACCCCCCAGATCCCCCCCCAGATCCCTCCCAAATACCCCCGACCCCCCCATGACCCCCCAGATCCCCCCCGACCCCCCCATGACCCCCCAAATACCCCCCGACCCCCCCAATCCCCCCCAGATCTCCCCCATGACCCCCCAGATCTCCCCCATGACCCCCCTACCCCCCAAATACCCCCCAGATCCCCCCCAAATACCCCCCTACCCCCCAGATCCCCCTCATATACCCCCCTACCCCCCCAGATCCCCCCCATATACCCCCAAATGCCCCCCAAGACCCCCCCCAATGCCCCCCAACTCCCCCCGTGACCCCCCCTTGACCCCCGCTCCCCCCCAGGCCCACGGAGACGCACGCGCTGGCGGAGGCGGCGGCGGCGCAGCAGGAGCGGCTGCGGGCGGCCTTCGGCATCAGCGACTCCTACGTGGACGGCAGCTCCTTCGACCCCGCCCGGCGCCCCAAGGAGCCCCCCCCGCCGCCCCCCGACCCCCCCAGGTACCCGGGGGAACCCCCAAAACTTCCCCACACCCCCCCCCGCCCACCCCCCCACGGTGGGGGCTTCGAATTTGGGGGTGACCGGGGCGACTCTCCGCAGCGCCGCGCGGGAGTCGTCCAGTTCCCGCTCGCCCTCGCCCAAACAGAAGAAGAAGAAGAAGAAGAAGGATCGGGGGAGGTCGGGGGGGGGATTTTGGGGGGGTTCGGGGGGATTTTGGGGGGGTTTGGGGGGAATTGGGGTGGTTGAGGGGGGATTTGGGGGGATTTTGGGGGTTTGGGGGGTTGTTTTGGGGTGGTGGTGGGGATTTGGGGGGAATTTTGGGGGGGTAATTTCGGGTTCAGGGGGGATTTTAGGGGTGTTGGGGGGTTTGGGGGTTCGGGGGGGGATTTTGGGGGAGTTTGGGGGGAATTGGGGTGGTTGAGGGGGGATTTTGGGGGGTGTTTGGGGGGATTTTTTGGGTTTTTGGGGGGATTTTGGGGGGTTGTTTTGGGGTGCTGGGGGGGATTTGGGGGGGTGATTTGGGGTTCAGGGGGGATTTTGGGGGTTGTTTGGGGGTGCGGGGGGGAATTTTGAGGGGGTTTGGGGGGATTTTGGGGGGTTTGGGGGGATTTTTTGGGTTTTTGGGGGGATTTTGGGGGGTTGTTTTGGGGTGCTGGGGGGGATTTGGGGGGGTGATTTGGGGTTCAGGGGGGATTTTGGGGGTTGTTTGGGGGTGCGGGGGGGAATTTTGAGGGGGTTTGGGGGGATTTTGGGGGGTTTGGGGGGATTTTGGGGGAATTAGGGTGGTTGAGGGGGGATTTTAGGGGTGTTCGGGGGGATTTAGGGGGTTCGGGGGGATTTAGGGGGTTCGGGGGGATTTAGGGGGTTCGGGGGGGATTTTGGGGTTCAGGGGGGATTTTGGGGGTGTTCAGGGGGGTTTGGGGGTTTGTGGGGGATTTTGGGGGGACTTAGGGGGTTTGGGGGGTTGTTTCGGGGTGCTGGGGGGGATTTGGGGGTTCGGGGGGATTTTGAGGGGGTTTGGGGGGGTGATTCGGGGTTCAGGGGGGATTTTGGGGGGGTTTGGGGGGATTTAGGGGCTTTGGGAGGTTGTTTTGGGGTTCAGGGGGGATTTTGGGGGCTGGGGGGAGATTTTGGGGGAATTGGGGCAGTTGAGGGGGGATTTGGGGCGATTTAAGGGGTTTGGGGGGTCATTTTGGGGTGCAGGGGGGGACTTGGGGGTATTTAGGGGTGTGGGGGGGTTGGGGGCAGTGGGCGGGGCCCTCACACAGCTCCGCCCCCCCAGGTCTGCCAGTCGCTCTGGTGAGCGGAAGAAGAGCTCCAAGAAGAAGAAGCACAGGTTGGGCGGGGCCTCCGCGTGGGGCGGATCTGTGGGGCGTGGCCTCCGCGTGGGGCGGATCTGTGGGGCGTGGCCTCCGCGTGGGGCGGATCTGTGGGGCGTGGCCTCCGCGTGGGGCGGATCTGTGGGGCGTGGCCTCCGCGTGGGGCGGATCTGTGGGGCGGGGCCTCCGCGTGGGGCGGATCTGTGGGGCGGGGCCTCCGCGTGGGGCGGATCTGTGGGGCGGGGCCTCCGCGTGGGGCGGATCTGTGGGGCGGGGCCTCCGCGTGGGGCGGATCTGTGGGGCGTGGCCTCCGCGTGGGGCGGATCTGTGGGGCGTGGCCTCCGCGTGGGGCGGATCTGTGGGGCGGGGCCTCCGCGTGGGGCGGATCTGTGGGGCGGGGCCTCCGCGTGGGGCGGATCTGTGGGGCGGGGCCTCCGCGTGGGGCGGATCTGTGGGGCGGGGCCTCCGCGTGGGGCGGATCTGTGGGGCGGGGCCTCCGCGTGGGGCGGATCTGTGGGGCGGGGCCTCCGCGTGGGGCAGATCTGTGGGGCCGGATTGCCTCGTGGGGCAGATGTGTGGGTCAGGATCCCCCCCCGTGGGGCAGATGTGTGGGTCAGGATCCCCCCCCGTGGGGCAGATGTGTGGGTCAGGATCCCCCCCCGTGGGGCAGATGTGTGGGGCAGGATCCCCCCCCGTGGGGCAGATGTGTGGGGCAGGATCCCCCCCCGCGGGTCAGATGTGTGGGGCAGGATCCCCCCCGTGGGGCAGATGTGTGGGGCAGGATCCCCCCCCGTGGGGCAGATGTGTGGGGCAGGATCACCCCCCGTGGGGCAGATGTGTGGGGCAGGATCACCCCCCGTGGGGCAGATGTGTGGGGCAGGATCCCCCCCCGTGGGGCAGATGTGTGGGGCAGGATCCCCCCCCGTGGGGCAGATGTGTGGGGCAGCCCCACATCTTCTCCCCCCATTCCCCCCCCGCCCAGGTCGGAGTCTGAGGCCAAGAAGCGGAAGCACCGGTAAGGGCCCGGGGGAGGGGCTTGGGGGCGGGGTCAGAGGGCGGGCGATGACGTCATCGGTGACGTCACTGATGACATCACTCCCCCCACAGCTCCCCCAGCCCCAAGGGGAAGCACAAGGCCAAGGAGAAGAAGCGCAAGAGGTGAGGCCACGCCCCTTCCCCCGTTAAGCCCCGCCCACTGCCCTACTTGGCACCATCCCTGCCCCCTTAGACCCACACAAGCCCCGCCCCTTCCCCTTTAGGCACCGCCCCCTCACACCCCCGTCTCCCCCTCGTTGGCCCCGCCCCCCCGTCTCCCCCTCGTTGGCCCCGCCCCCCCGTCTCCCCCTCGTTGGCCCCGCCCCCCCGTCTCCCCCTCGTTGGCCCCGCCCCCCGTCTCCCCCTCGTTGGCCCCGCCCCCCCGTCTCCCCCTCGTTGGCCCCGCCCCCCGTCTCCCCCTCGTTGGCCCCGCCCCCCGTCTCCCCCTCGTTGGCCCCGCCCCCCCGTCTCCCCCTCGTTGGCCCCGCCCCCCCGTCTCCCCCTCGTTGGCCCCGCCCCCCCGTCTCCCCCTCGTTGGCCCCGCCCCCCCGTCTCCCCCTCGTTGGCCCCGCCCCCCCGTCTCCCCCTCGTTGGCCCCGCCCCCCCGTCTCCCCCTCGTTGGCCCCGCCCCCCCGTCTCCCCCTCGTTGGCCCCGCCCCCCCGTCTCCCCCTCGTTGGCCCCGCCCCCCTTACCCTTGCAGGCCCCGCCCCCCTTACCCTTGCAGGCCCCGCCCCCCAGCCCCACCCCACCCCTTTCCCACCTGTAGCCCCACCCCTTTCCCCTTAGGCCCCGCCCTCAGGCCTTACCTTTTCGCATTAGCCCCTCCCCTTTCCCTTAGCCCCACCTTCTCCCCACCAGGCCACGCCCCCCCCCAAGCCATCCCCCCGGCTCCCCCGAGCCCCGCCCTTCCCCTCCCCCTCCCGGCACTCACCGCCCCGCCCCCCCGGCCCCTCCCCAGATCCAGCAGCCAATCGCAGCCGCCGCGGAGCCGCCGCCCGGAGCCCCCGCGCTCCCCCTCCCCCGCCGCCTCCTCCTCCTCCTCCGCCTCCTCCCGCAGCCGGTGAGTGCCCCTCCCCCCCTCCCCTCCCCCACACACCCCCCCCCCCCCCCCTTTCCCCACCCCGCCCCCCAACCCCCCGACACCCCCAAAAAAACCCCAAAAACGCCCCAAAAACCCCCGCCCCGCCCCCCCGGCAGGTCCCGCAGCGCCGCCACCGCCCCGGGGGCCCAGGAGCAGCCGGCCCCGCCCCCAGCGCCCCCCAGCGCCGCCGCCAGCGCCCCCCAGGTGAGTGGGGGCGGGGGGCCCCGAAATCCCCCCGCCACGCCCCGAAACGCGCCCGCACTAACGCCCCGCCCCCCTGCCCCGCCCCTCTGTCCGTCACCCCCCCCCTCCCCGCCTTCCGCCTCCATTTTGTTTCTTTTCGGGATTTTTTTAACGATTTTTAACATTTATTTTTTGGGTCGTTCCCGGTTTTTATTATTTTTTTTTCAATATTTTTTTTTTTTTCGGGGGGAAAAAAAATTTACGGAATTTTTTTCAAAAAAATTTTCGCCCTTTTTTTTTTTTTTTTTTGCGGTTTAAACCCGTTTCGCCCGTTTTCCACCCGGGTTTGCCGCCGGGCGGCTTCCGCGGGGTTTTCGTGGTTTTGTGGAAATTTTTTTTGTGGCTTTTTTTCGTGGTTTTGTGGGTTTTTCATGTGATTTGGTGGGTTTTTGGTGGTTTCGTGGTTCTTTTCTGTGATTTTGTGGGTTTTTGGTGGTTTCGTGGTTTTTTTTGTGGTTTCGTGGCTTTTTTTGTGGTTTTGTGGTTTTTTTCGTGGTCTTGTGGTTTTGTGGATTTTTTTGGTGGTTTTTCATGGTTTTGTGTGGTTTTTTTGGTGGTTTCGTGGTTTATTTCTGGGATTTTGTGGTTTTTTTTCCGCGGCTTTGTGGTTTTTTATGTGATTTTGTGGGTTTTTTGTGGTTTCGTGGTTGATTTCTGGGATTTTGTGGGGTTTTTGTGGTTTTGTGGATTTTTGTGGTTTTTGTGGTTTTGTGTGGTTTTTTGGTGGTTTCGTGGTTTTTTTGGTGGTTTCGTGGTTTTTTTGGTGGTTTCGTGGTTTTTTTGGTGGTTTCGTGGTTTTTTTGGTGGTTTCGTGGTTTTTTTGGTGGTTTTGGTTTTTTTGTGGTTTTGTGGAAATTTTTTTGGTGGTTTTTCATGGTTTTGTGTTTTTTTGGGGGTTTCGTGGGTTTTTTATGTGATTTTGTGGGTTTTTGGTGGTTTCGTGGTTCTTTTCTGTGATTTTGTGGGTTTTCTCGTGGTTTCGCGGTTTTGTGGATTTTTGTGGTTTTTCATGGTTTTGTGTGGTTTTTTTGGTGGTTTCGTGGTTTATTTCTGGGATTTTGTGGTTTTTTTCCATGGTTTTGTGGTTTTTTATGTGATTTTGTGGTTGTTTTCGTGGTTTTGTGTGGGTTTTTGGTGGCTTTGTGGTTTATTTCTGTGATTTTGTGGTTTTGTGGTTTTTTATGTGGTTTTGTGGGTTTTTGGTGGTTTTGTGGTTGTTTTGTGGGTTTTTTGGTGGGATTTTCGTGGGTTTGTGTGGTTTTTTGTGGTTTCGTGGTTTATTTCTGGGATTTTGTGTTTTTTTTCGTGGTTTTGTGGATTTTTGTGGTTGTTTTCGTGGTTTTGTGTGCGTTTTTCATGGTTTTGTGGTTTTTTATGTGATTTTGTGGGTTTTTGGTGGTTTCGTGGTTTATTTCTGTGATTTTGTGGGGTTTTCCATGGTTTTGTGGGTTTTTTATATGATTTTGTGGTTTTGTGGTTTTTTTGGTGTTTTTTTGTGGTTTTGTGCGGTTTTTGGTGGTTTCGTGGGTCATTTGTGTGATTTTGTGGGTTTTTTCGTGGTTTTGTGGTTTTGTGGACTTTTTTGTGGTGTTTTTTTTCCGTGGATTTTTGTGGTTGTTTCCGTGGATTTTTGTGGTTGTTTTCGTGGATTTTTGTGATTTTTTTTCGTGGATTTTTGTGATTTTTTTTCGTGGATTTTTGTGATTTTTTTTCGTGGTTTTGTGGGTTCTTTGTGTTTTTTTCCCTTGGCTTTGCGGGTTTTTCCCTCCGTGGTTTTCTGACACTTTCCCCCGTGGTTTCATGGTTTTTTTTTTTCCCCGTGGTCTCGTGTTTTTTCCCCGCACGGTTTTTGCGTTTTTTTCCCCGTGGATTTGTGGTTTGCTTTTTTCTGTGGTTCTGCTATTTTTTTCCTGACCTTATTTTCCGTGGTTTCCGTGGCCTTTCCGTGGTTTTTCACTTTTTTTCTTTCACATTTTCATATTTTCTGGTATTTTCACCTTTTTTTCGTGGCTTCTTTGGTATTTCCGTGGATTTTTGCCGTTTCGTTGATCTTTCCACAACCTCTTTGATTTTTTTGTGGTTTTTCCTGTTTTTATTCCGTGGCCTCTTTGTTCTTTCACGTTTTCTTTGTTTTTTTGTGTTTGTTCTATCGTTTTCGTGGGTTTTTTTGGTGGTTTCTCGCCTTTTTGTGTTTTTTTTCTCTTATTTCATGGTTTCTCCGCTCTTTTTGTGTTTTTTTTTTTCCGTGGTCTCTCTGGTTTTTTTGTGGTCTATCCGGGTCTTTTGTGGTTATTCTGTTTTTTCTCTATTTTCTGGTTCCTCGGGGGGTTTTTCGTGGTTCTTTTCCTGGATTTTCGTGATTATTCTGGTTTTTCCCGATTTTTTTTGGCGTGGTTTGTTTGGCTTTTTTCGTGGTTTCTGTGGATTTTTCGTGGCTCCTTCTGTATTTTTTATGTCCTTGTATTTTTTCTGCGGTTTTTTTGGTCGTTTTTGTGGTTTGTTGGTTTTTTTTTTTCCGTGGTGGATTTTTTTTTCCGTGGTGGATTTTTTTTTTCCGTGGTCTCTGGAATTGTTTTTTTCCGCGGTCTCTTTGATTTCTTTTTTCGTGTTTTTTTTTTTTTTTTTTTTTCCACGGTTGTTTTTTGCTGGTTGGTTTTCCCGCACGTTTTCGTGGTTTATTTCCGTTCCTCGGTCAATTTTTTTTTTTAATTTTTTTTCCATTTTTTTCCGTTTCCCCTTATTTTTTTTAATTCTCTTTCATTTCCCTTTTTTCTTTTTTTTTTGTTTTTTCTTTTTTTTTCTCCTTCCATTTTGTTTGTTTTCTCCTTCCTCTCTCTCCTCCCCCCCTCCCCCTTTTTTTTTTTTTTCCCCCTTTTTTCCCTTTTTCCCCTCTTTCTCCAGGCAGGGCCGGAGCCGCAGCCCCTCCCGGCGTCCCCGCCCCCCGCCGAGGACCCCCCAACGCAGCCGCCGCCCCCCCCGGCCGTGAGCTCGCCGGCGCCGCCCCCCACCTCCTCCCCTCCCCCTTCCCCCACCCCCACCCCTCCCCCGACCACCACCGCGCCCACCCCTCCCCCCGCCGCCGCCCCTCCCCGCTCCCCCTCCCCCCCTCCCCGCTCCCCCTCCCCCCCTCCCCGCCCCCGCCCCAAATCCCCCCCGCCCCCCCGCCGTTCCCCGACCCCCCCCCGCCCCCGCCGTTCCTCCCCCTCCTCCCGCCGCCGCTCCCGCACCCCGCCCCGCCCCCGCCGCTCCCGCACCCCTCCCCCGACCCGCCGGCCCCGTTCCCGCTCCCGTCGTCGCCGTTCCCGTTCCCGCACCCCCCCCCCGAGCCGGCGCCCCCGGTCCCGTTCCCGCACCCCCCTGTGGCGCCCCAATTCCACCAGCCCCATCCGTTGGCCCCCCAAATCCTCCCGCTCCCGCTCCCCGGCCCCGCAACGCCGTAACAAATCCCGTTCCCGCACCCCCCCCGCCACCACCCGCCGCGTCCGCTCCCGCTCCCGACCCCGCGCCGCCGCCCGATGGGGCCGATCCCGGTCCCGCACCCCCCGGCGCCGGTCCCGCACCCCGCGGCGGCGTTCCCGTTCCCGACGGCGCTCCCGTTCCCGTTCCCGACGCCGTTCCCGTTCCCGCCGCCGGTCCCGCACCCCCCGACGCAACCGGTCGCTCTCCCGCTCCCGTTCTTTCTCCTCCCCCGACCGACGTCGCCGCGGGAGGGGTTTCACCCGCCGAAGCCGTTCGGATTCTTCCGGAAAATCTTTCCGTCGGGGCGGAGGGATCCGGCGCAGCCGCTCCCTGTCCTCCCCCCGACCCAAAAAACGACCCCGAGCTTCCTCGCGGTCGCCCTCCCGCCGCCGTCGGCGCTCCTCCACCCCTTCCCCGGCCCCCCCGGCTAAAAACAAAACGCCCAGCCCTTCCCCCCCGCCTAAAAAACCCCCCACGCCCCCCCCGGCCACTCCCCCGCCCCCTCCCGCTCGCCCCAAGTGGGTCCCGATCGCCGAGTTGCACCCGGCGGCGCCTCAGCCCCCACCGGCTTTAGTCAAAACGGCGCCCGAAAGCAAAGCGGCGGCCCCCAAGTGGGTGCCCATCGGCGGGGCGCAGCCGCTCCCCCCGCAACCGGCCCCTCCCGGCACCGAGGGGCCGCCCGCCGCGCCTAAAATGGCCGCCGAGGCCAAAACGATCCCGCCGGCGGCGCCCAACGTCCCCAAGATGGCCGCCGAGGGCAAGACGGCGGCGGCAGCCCCGCCCAAGATGGCCGCCGAGGGCAAGACGGCGGCGGCAGCCCCGCCCAAGATGGCCGCCGAGGCCAAGACGACGTCGCCCGCAAATAAAACGGCCGCCGAGACGTCGCCCGCCGTCCCCAAGATGGCCGCCGAGGCGAAAGCGGCGTCGTCACCCGCCGTCCCCAAGATGGCCGCCGAGGCGAAAGCGGCGGCATCGCCCGTCGTCCCCAAGATGGCCGCCGAGGCGAAAGCGGCGGCGTCGCCCGCTGTCCCCAAGATGGCCGCCGAGGCGAAAACGGCGTCGCCCGCGACAACCAAAATGGCCGCCGCCGAGACGCCGCCCGCGACGACCAAAATGGCCGCCGAGGCGAAGACGTCGCCGCTCGCCGCCGTTCCCAAAATGGCCGCCGCCGAGGGGACTCAGACCGTCGCCAAAATGGCCGCCGCCGAGGTGCCGTCCACCAACAAAATGGCCGCCGACCCCAAAACCCCGCCCTCTTCCGCTTGCGCCCAATCGCCGGCCAAGCCGCCGCCGCCGCCCCCCAAGATGGCCGCCGCGACCCCGCCCCCTCTCCCCAAAGCCATGCCGGCCAGCCCCGCCCCCCCGAAACCGGTAGCCCCCGACCCCAAACCGGTAGCCACGGTCACCAGAACGGCTCCTCCCCCTCCCCCGCCGCCCCCGCCGCCCCGCCCGGTGGCCACGGCCACGCCCAAACTAGCCACGCCCCCTCCGCCCCCCCCGGGGCTCCCGCGGGCCTTGGCCGCCGGGCTACGAGGGGCGGCCACCTTGTTGCCCGCCGCTCGCCTCAGCTTGCCCTCGTCCCCCGTGGCCGCCTCCGCCCTCCCCCCGCCGGCCCACGGCAAACCCGGCCCGCGGCTCCTCCCCTCCCCCAAGCCACTAGCCCAACGGCCCCTCCCGGAAGCCACCGCGGCGGCCACCGGCGGCCTCGACAAGGCGGTGGCCACCAAAACCGAGACGGTGGCCACCGCGTTTAAAGCGGCCGTCTCCAAGCCGGACGTGGCTACCGTGGCCGTCGGCGCGGCTACTAAGCCCGGCGGGGCTACCGGCGGCCCCGTGGCCACCAACGTCGCCGCCGTGGCTACTAACGCCGGCGTGGCCACCAACGTCGCCGCCATGGCTACCGGCATCCCTGTGGCCTCCGCCGTGGCCAGGAGCGCCAGTGGAACCGCCGTGGCCACCAACGCCGCCGCTGTGGCCACCAACGCCGCCGCCGTGGCTACCGGCGTCCCTGTGGCCAGGAGCATCGGTGGAACCGCCGTGGCCACCAGTAGCACCGGCGTGGCCACCAGAAGCTCGGCGGCCGCCGGCGTGGCCACCAGTATGGCTGTGAAGGACGCCGGTTTGGCTACCGGTGGAACCAGTATGGCTACCAGTAGCATCGCTGTGGCCACCAGCGGGACCAGTTTGGCTACCGGCGGAACCGGTGTGGCCACCGGCGCGGCCACCAGTGTCACTGTTGTTCCCAAGGAGAGCGGGGTGGCCACCAGTAACACCAGTATGGCTACCAGCGGCGCCAGCGCGGCTACCGGCGCTCCCAGTAACACCAGTATGGCCACCAGCAGCGCCAGTGCGGCCGCCGGCGCTCCCAGTAACACCAGTATGGCCGCCAGCAGCGCCAGTATGGCCACCAGCGCTCCCAGTAACACCAGTATGGCCACCAGTGCTACCAGTATGGCCGTGAAGGACGCCAGTGTGGCCACCAGCAGCACCAGTTTGGCTACCAGTGCTCCCAGTAACACCGGGAGCGTCACCGTCACTCCCGGTATCGCCAGGGCCACCACGGATACCAGTTCGACCAGTGCTCCCAGTATGAGCAGGGTCACTGTGGCCACCAGTAGCACCAGTATGGCCGCCAGTCACACCGGTATGGCTACTAGTGGCACCAGTTTGGCCACCAGTAACACCAGCATGGCCACCAGTGCTGCCAGTAACACCAGTATGGCCGCCACTGGCCCCAGTATGGCTACCAAGGACACCAGTTTGGCCACCAGTGCTCCCAGTCTGACCAGCGCTCCCAGTGTCATCAGGACTCCCGCTGACACCAGTGCTCCCAGTTTGACCAGTGCTCCCAGTGTCATCCGGGCCACCACGGACACCAGTCTGACCAGTGCTCCCAATCTGACCAGTTCTCCCAGTATACCCAGCGCTCCCAGTCTGACCAGCACTCCCAAGACCACCCAGGACACCGGTATCCCCAGTTCTCCCAGTATAACCAGTCTGACCAGCGCTCCCAGGACCATCCCGGCCACCAGTATCCCCAGTTCTCCCAGTATAACCAGTTCTCCCAGTGTCCCCAGACCCACCGTGGCCACCAGTGCCACCAGTGTGGCCACCAGTGCGACCATGAAGGACACCAGTATGCCCACCAGTGCTCCCAGTGCCACCAGTATGGCCACCAGTACGACCATGAAGGACACCAGTATGCCCACCAGTGCTCCCAGTGCCACCAGTATGGCCACCAGTACGACCATGAAGGACACCAGTATGCCCACCAGTGCTCCCAGTGCCACCAGTATGGCCACCAGTACGACCGTGAAGGACACCAGTATGCCCACCAGTGCTCCCAGTGCCACCAGTATGGCCACCAGTACGACCATAAAGGACATTCATATGGCTACCAGTGCTCCCAGTGCCACCAGTATGGCCACCGGCAGCACCAGTATGGTGATGAAGACCAGTATGGCTACCAGTTCTCCCAGTATGGCCACCAGTGCTACGAGTGTGGCCATGAGGGACACTGGTACGGCCACCAGTGCTCCCAGTAACACCAGTGTGGCCATGAGGGACACCGGTACGGCCACCAGTGCTCCCAGTAAGACCAGTATGGTCACCACTGGCACCAGTATAACCATGAAGGACACCAGTATGGCCATTGGTAACACCAGTATGACCACCAGTAACACCAGTATGGTCACCAGTACACCCACGAAGGACACCAGTATGCCCAACACTGCTCCCAGTAAGACCAGTATGGCCACCGTAGCCACCAGCATGGCTCCCAGCGCTACCGATACAACCACAAAGGACACCAGTACATCCACCAGTGCTCCCAGTTTCACCAGTACTCCCAGCGTGACCACGCCCACCGCCGTCACCGCTTCTCCCAACGCTCCCAGTTTGGATTCCGGCCACCATCTTGATGACGTCACGGCCCCGCCCAAGCTCGGCCCCGCCCCCGCCGCCTCCTCGTCCTCGTCGTCTTCGTCCTCGTCGTCGTCTTCCTCCTCGTCCTCCTCCTCCTCCTCCTCCTCCTCTTCCTCCTCCTCCGACTCCGACTCCAGCTCCAGCTCCTCCGACTCGGCTCCGCCCTCCCCGGCCCCGCCCGACGCCGCCATCACAGTCACGTGAGTGAATAAACCCCTCCCCCACGCCGCGGGGACACTTTTTTGGGTCTAAAAATCCTTTTTTTTTTTTTTTTTTTTTTTTTTTTTTTTTTTCCAGGGGTGGGAGTTGGGGTAACGTGGGCCCCGGGGTGCCACGGCCCTTGTCACGTGACCTCGGGGGTGTCATGGTCGCTGATATGGGTCCTTTCGGGGGTGCCACGGCCCTCGTCACGTGACCTTAGGGGTGTCACGGCCGCCGATTCGGGTCCTTTCTAGGGGTGTCACGGCCCTGGGGGGTGCCACGGCCCTTGTCACGTGACCTGGGGAGTGTCATGGCCGCCGATTCGGGTCCCTTCTGGGGGTGTCACGGCCCTGGGGGGTGCCACGGCCCTCGTCACGTGACCTTAGGGGTGTCATGGCCGCCGATTCGGGTCCTTTCTAGGGGTGTCACGGCCCTGGGGGGTGCCACGGCCCTCGTCACGTGACCTTAGGGGTGTCATGGCCGCCGATTCGGGTCCTTTCTAGGGGTGTCACAGCCCTGGGGGGTGCCACGGCCCTTGTCACGTGACCTCAGGGGTGTCATGGCCGCCAGTTTGGGTCCCTTCTGGGGGTGCCACGGCCTTTACCACGTGACCTCAGGGGTGTCATGGCCGCCAGTTTGGGTCCCTGAGGGTCCATTCTGGTGGTGTCACGTGACCTTAGGGGGAGTGGGGTGTCATGGCCGCTAATTGGGGTCCCTAAAGGTCTCTTTTGTGGGTGTCACGTGATCTTGGGGGTGTCATGGCCGCCGAGTCGGGTCCTTCCTAGGGGTGTCATGGTGCTGGGGGTGCCACGGCCCTGGTCACGTGACCTCAGGGGTGTCATGGCCGCCCATCTGGGTCCCCGAGGGTCCCCTTTAGGGGTGTCACAGCTCTTGGGGGTGCCGTGGCCCTTTGTCACGTGACCTCAGGGGTGTCATGGCCGCCAACTCTGGTTCCCAAGGGTCCCTTCTGGGGGTGCCACGTGACCTCAGGGGTGTCACGTGACCTCAGGGGTGTCATGGCCGCCCATTCAGGTCTTTGAGGGTCCCTTTAGGTGGTGTCACGGCCCTGGGGGGGTGCCACGGCCCTTGTCACGTGACCTCAGGGGTGTCATGGCCGCCGATTCGGGTCCTTTCTAGGGGTATCATGGCGCTGAGGGGTGCCACGGCCCTTGTCACGTGACCTCGGGGGTGTCATGGCCGCCGATTCGGGTCCTCAGGGTTTCCCTTTAGAGGTGTCACGGCCCTGGGGGGTACCACAGCCCTTTGTCACGTGACCTGGGGAGTGTCATGGCCGCCAATTCGGGTTCTTCTGGGGGTGCCACGTGACCTGGTAGGGTGCCACGACCTTTGTCACGTGATCTCCGGGGTGTCATGGCCGCCCATTGGGGTCCCCGAGGGTCATTTTTTTGGGGGTGTCACGGCCCCGGGGGGGTGGGGGGGGTGGGGGGGAGGTGCCACGGCCCTTGTCACGTGACCCCGGGGGGGGGGGGGTGTCATGGCCGCCACTTCCAGGTCCCTTTGTCACATGACACGGCCCCAGGGGGTGCCACGGCCCCTTTGTCACGTGACCTCAGCGGTGCCACGTGACCCCTGGAGGGGGGCGGGGGGGTGGGGGGGGTGATGACCTTGTCCCCGGGTCCCCCCCGGCGGCCATTTTGTGTCCCCCAGAGGTGCCACGTCCCTCGTCCCGTGTCCCCAAGGGTCCCCCCGCGGTGCCACGAATCCCGACTTTTGTCCCCAAAAGTGTCACCTCCCCCCTCCACGTGGCCCCCCCCCCCCGAGGTGCCACGTCCCTGCGGCTGCCACGTCCCGTGTCCCCTCCCCCGAAGTGCCACGTCCCCGCGGGTGCCACAAATCCCGATTTTTGTCCCCGGAAGTGCCACGTCTCCCATCCCCGTGTCCCCAAAGGTCCCCCCCGTGGCGTCCCACGTCCCCGCGGGTGCCACGTCCCTCGTCCCGTGTCCCCCCGCGGTGCCACGAATCCCGATTTTTGTCCCCAAAAGCGCCACCTCCCCCCCCCTCCACGTGTCCCCAAGGGTCCCCCTGAAGTGCCACGCCCCCAGGATGTCCCCGATCTCCATTTTTTTGGTCCCCAAAAGCGCCACGTCCCTCGTCCACGTGTCCCACGGGGGGGTCCCTTGTCACCGTCCCGTGTCCCCAAGGGTCCCCCCAAGGTGCCACGTCCCCGCGGGTGTCACTGATCTCCGTTTTACGTCCCCAAAAGGGCCACGTTCCCCCTTCCACGTGTCCCCAAGGGTCCCCCCATGACGTCCCACGTCCCCGCGGGTGCCACGTCCCTCGCGATTTGTCCCCAAGAGCCCCCCCGTGGTGCCACTAACCTTATTTTTTCTCCCAAGTGCCACCGACCCTGCGTCCACGTGTCCCCAAGGGTCCCCCCGTGGCGTCCCACATCTCCGAAGGTGCCACGTCCCGTGTCCCCAAGCGTCCCCCAGGGGTGCCACGTCCCCGCGGGTGCCACGTTCCTCCCCCCCGTGTCCCCAAGTTGTCCCCCCGCGGTGCCACTAATCCCAATTATTGTCCCCAAAAGTGCCACCTCCCCCCTCCCCGTGTCCCCAAGGGTCCCCACAAGGCGCCACGTCCCCGCGGGTGCCACGTCCCTCGTCCCCAAGGGTCCCCCCGGCCCTGCCACTAATCCCGATTTTTGTCCCTAAAAGTGCCACCCCCTCGGTGCCCGTGTCCCCAAGGGCCCCCGCAAGGTGCCACGTCCCCGCGGGGGTCACTAATTTCCCTTTTTTTTTTTTTTTGTTCCCAGAAGTGCCACATCCACCGTCCCCGTGTCCCCAAGTGTCCCCCCAGAGGCGCCACGTCCCCAAAGCTGCCACGTCCCGTGTCCCCAAGGTTCCCCCACAAGGTGCCACGTCCGCGCGGCGTCCCTGATCTCCGTTTTTTGTCCCCAAAAGGGCCACGTGTCCCCAAGGGTCCCCCCATGACGTCCCACGTCCCCGGGGGTGCCACGTCCCTCGTGATTTGTCCCCGAGAGCCCCCCCACGGTGCCACTAACCCCGAGTTTTCTCCCCAAAAGCGCCGCGTCCCCCGTCCCCGTGTCCCCAAGGGTCCCCCTGTGTGTCCCACGTCCCCGCAGCTGCCACGTCCCGTGTCCCCAAAGGTCCCCACGAGGTGCCACGTGCCCACGGCGTCACCGATTTCCATTTTTTTGTCGCCAGAAGCGCCACGTTCCCCCTCGCTGTCACCCCAGGTGTCCCCCCAGAGGTGCCACGTCCCCGTGGGTGCCACCTCCCTCGTGCTGCGTCCCCAAGTGTCCCCCCACGGTGCCACTAATCCCCATTTTTGTCCCCAAAGGTGCCACATCCGCTGTCCCCGTGTCCCCAAGGGTCCCCACAAGGCGCCACGTCCCCGCGGGGGTCACTAATCTCCATCTTTTTGTCCCCAAAAGCGCCACTTCCTCCCTCCGCGTGTCCCCGAGGGTCCCCCCGTGTGTCCCACGTCCCCGCGGGTGCCACGTCCCGTGTCCCCAAGTGTCCCCCCGAGGTGCCACGTCCCCGGGATGTCCCCAATCTCCGTTTTTTTTTGCCCCCCAAAAGTGCCACGCCCCTCGTCTCCGTGTCCCCAAGGGCCCCCCCCCCGAGGTGCCACGTCCCTCGTCCCAAGTCCCCCCACGGTGCCGCAAATCCCGATTTTTGTCCCCAAAAGCGCCACCTCCCTTGTCCACGTGTCCCCAAGGGTCCCCCCGTGTGTCCCCCGTCCCCGCAGGCGCCACGCCCCGTGTCCCCCCGAGGTGCCACGTCCCCGGGATGTCCCCAATCTCCCGGTTTTTCCCCCCAAAAGTGCCACGCCCCTCGTCCCCGTGTCCCCTGGGCGGGTCCCACGTCCCCAAACGTTCTCCCCCCCCCCCCCCCCCCCCCTCCACGCCCCTCATCGGGTGGGTGGGGCGTTCCCCTCCCCCTCTCTAACCTCTCCCCTCCCCCTCCACAGCTCCTCAGTCCCTGCCCCCTCGGCCCCTCCCGCTCCGGCCGAGACCACGCCCACCCCCGCCGAAGCCACGCCCACCCCGCCGACCGCTGCACCCGTCCACGCGGAAACTTCGTCGGTCGGCCCGGAGACGGCGTCGCTTCCCGTCGAGGCCACGCCCAGCGCCTCCGCGGCCACGCCCACCGCCGAGACCCGCCCGGGCCGTAGCCCCGTGGCCTCCGCTCGCCGCAAGCGCCGCAGCTCTTCCTCCTCGTCCTCCTCCTCCTCCTCCTCGTCCTCCTCCTCCTCCTCCTCGTCTTCCTCCTCCTCCTCCTCCTCCTCCTCGTCCTCCTCCTCGTCGTCGTCTTCCTCCTCCTCCTCCTCTTCATCCTCCTCCTCCTCCTCCTCTTCCTCTTCCTCCTCCTCCTCCTCCTCCTCCTCTTCCTCCTCCTCCTCCTCCTCCTCCTCCTCGGCCGCTCCCGCCGCCGCCGCCACGCCCACAACCGCCGCGGCCCCGCCCCCCAGCGCCCGCTCCACGGAGGCTCCGCCCCCTCCCGCCCCTCCACCCCCATCCTCCACCCTTACCCCAGCCCCCGCCGGCCCCTCCCCCACCCCTAAATCCCCTCCCCCCACCACCACCCCCACCCCCGCTTCCACTCCTCTCCCCGCCCCCACCCCTTCGCCCCGCCCCCCGCTTCTATCTTTAGCCCCCCAAAAGGCGGCGGGGGGCGGAGCCGGGGGAGGGGCGACGCCCCGCCCCCCTCCAGGTCCTCTCTTATCCCTCACCCCCACCCCCACCCCCCGCGCCCTCCGCCCCTCCCCCCGCCCCCCCGGTTCCCTTTTAGCCTTAACCCCGACCCGCGGCGCCGGGGGAGGGGCCGCCATGGGCGTGTCCCCTCGGGGACCTTTTCCCTTATTAGGAAGCGGCGGAGGGCGGGGCGGCGGGGGCGGAGCTTTCCCACGTCCGGCCACTCCTTTTTTAGCCACGCCCGGCCGAGCCGGAGGAACGGGAGGGGGCGGGGCTGGGGGGTGTTACCCTCGTAGCCCGTTTTGGCGAGGGGGCGGGGCGGGAGGGGGCGGGGTTTGCGGTTTCCCAGCGGGCCGTTGGGCGTCGTCTTCCTCCTCCTCCTCCTCCTCCTCGTGCCTCCATCATCGTTTCCAGGGGACGTCGGGATTGGGCTGTCCCGGAAGGTTGGGGCCGTGTTTTCACCGTTTCCACGGTAACGGCGGGGCAGGGGGCGGGGCCGGCCTCGGGGGAGGAGCCGGGGGCGGGGCCATGGGTTGCGCCACCCGATTGGCTCCCTGTTTGCATCGCTTGGGCGTGGCCTCGGGGTGTTGTTACCATCACCGCGGGGCGGGGGGCGGGGGGGGGGGTGGAGGGACCCCGCCCACCCGTAGCCCCTCCCCTTTCGCCATCACCCCCGCCATGGCTTCCCGTATGGCCCAGTACGGACTGGGAGCATCCCAGTACGCTCCCGGCGCTTCCCAGTATCATTTAGGCGTCTCCCAGTACAACATGAGCGTTTCCCAGTATAACGTGGGCGTGGCCCAGTATGGCGGAGGAGGAGGAGCTGGAGGAGGGGGCGGGGCTCAATACAACATGGCCGCCGCCGCTTCCCAGTACAACATGGCCGCCGCCGCTTCCCAGTACAACGCGGCCGCCGCTTCCCAGTACGGAGCTCAATACCAGTACGGCGGGGGAGGGGCGGGCGGCGGGGGAGGGGCGGCGGCGGCGGTTTCCCAGTATAACCAGTACGCCGCCGCTTCCGCTTCCCAGTACGTGACCCCGGGGGTCGAGGTCAACCAGTACGCCGCTGGGAGCGGGGGAGGGGCCGACGCCGCCTCCCAGTACGCCGCCAGCGCCGCCCAGTACGCGGCCAGCGCCGCCCAGTACGCAACTGGTGGGGGCGGGGGAGGGGCGGCGGGGGCTGGGGGGGGAGGGGCGGCGGCTCCCGCAGCGGCTGGGGGAGGGGCCGACGCTTCCCAGTACGTAACTGGGGCCCAGTACGGAGGGACTGGGGGAGGGGGAGGGGCGGCGGGAGGGGGAGGGGCCGGGGGGGGGAGGGGCGTGGGGTGACGTCACTCAAGAGGCCGCTTGGGCGGCGGCGGCGGCGGGGGGGGGAGGGGTGACTTGGGGGGCGTGGGTGTCGCCCGCCCCATAGAGAAAGGGCGGGGGGGGGGGGTGTCGCCTCCCTCCTCCTTTGCCACGCCCACTGTTAGCCACGCCCCGCCCCACCCCCCACCCCTCCTCCTCATCCAATCACGGACGCGGAGGCTTCGGCGGCGCTCGGCCCCTCCCCTCCCCCCACCGCGGGATTGGCCGAGGTGAGGAGATGGGGGGAGGGGGGGGGGGGGGCGGAGATGTGGGGCTGGGAGGGGCGGGTGGGGCTCGCTTAGGGGGCAGAGCCGTGGGGCACGGCGGGGGGCACTTGTGGGGCGGAGATGTGGGGCTGGGGGGGCTGTTTCGGGCCCGCTTGGGGGGCAGAGCTGTGGGGCGGGGGGAGGCGGTTAGGGTTCGCTTGTGGGGCGGAGATGTGGGGCAAGTCGGGGGCGCTTGTAGGGCAGAAATATAGGGCTGGGGGAGGCGGTTGGGGTTCACTTGGGGGGCGGGGCTGGGGGGCTGTTTCGGGCCCACTTATGGGGCAGAGATGTGGGGCTGGGGGAGGCGGTTAGGGTTCGCTTGTGGGGCGGAGCTGTGGGGCACGTCGGGGGCACTTGTAGGGCAGAGCTGTGGGGCAGGGGGGCTGTTACAGGCCCACTTGGGGGGCAGAGCTGTGGGGCTGGGGGGGTTGGTTGTAGCTCACTTGTGGGGCAGAGCTGTGGGGCACGTCGGGGCCCACTTGGGGGGCAGAGTTGTGGGGTTGGGGGGGCTGTTTCGGGCCCACTTGTGGGGCGGAAATGTGGGGCGGGGGGGTGGGTGGAGTCCGCTTGTGGGGCGGAGCTGTGGGGCACAGCGGGGGCACTTGTAGGGCAGAGATGTGGGGCGGGGGGAGGCGGTCGGGGCTCACTTGTGGGGCAGAGATGTGGGGCAGGATTTGGAGTGATTTGTGCGCTTGGAGGGGACGGAGATGTGGGGCACGTCGGCACTTGGGGGGCAGAGATGCGGGGTGAGGGTTTGTGGCCACTTGGGGGGCGGAGCTATGGGGCATGTTGCTACTTAGGGGGCAGCGTTGTGGGGCTGGGATGAGGCGGGGGGGGGTGATTCATGCCCGGTTGGGGGCGGATCTGTGGGGCAGATCTATGGGGCCGGTCTATGGGGCAGAGCGTGTTGATTCGGGTTTATTAAGTCTCGGGGGGGGGTTGGGGGGGGGACGACCACACCCACTTGTGGGGCAGTGGCTCCACTTGGGGGGCGGGTCTATGGGGCAGGTGATGACTTGGGGGGCGCTTCATTGGGCCCCGGTTTGTTAAGGTGTGTGGGGCTGGGGGGGGCGGGGGGAGATGTGGGGCAGGTTATGGGGCGGAGGGAGGAATATGTGGGTCAGACACTCGCTATGGGTCAGATATGGGGCTGGAGGGCAGATGTGGGGCAGGTTATGGGGCGGAGGGAGGAATATGTGGGTCAGATTCCCGCTATGGGGCGGGTTAGGGGGCCGGGGAGCAGTTGTGGGGCAGGTTGTGGGGCTGGGGGAGGAGATGTGGGTCACATTCCCACTATGGGGCAGGTTGTGGGGCTGGAGTGCGGAATATGTGGGTCAGACCCCGCTATGGGCAGGTTGTGGGGCAGAGGGGGGAGACGTGGGTCAGATACCCGCTATGGGGCGGGTTAATGGGGCCGGGGGGGCAGTTGTGGGGCAGGTTGTGGGGCTGGAGTGCGGAATATGTGGGTCACATTCCCCGCTATGGGGCAGGTTGTGGGGCAGAGAGGGGAGATGTGGGGCAGGTTATGGGGTGGAGGGAGGAATGTGTGGGTCAGATTCCCGCTATGGGGCGGGTTAGGGGGCCGGGGAGCAGTTGTGGGGCAGGTTGTGGGGCTGGGGGAGGAGATGTGGGTCACATTCCCACTATGGGGCAGGTTGTGGGGCTGGAGTGCGGAATATGTGGGTCAGACCCCGCTATGGGGCAGGTTGTGGGGCAGAGGGGGGAGACGTGGGTCAGATACCCGCTATGGGGCGGGTTAATGGGGCCGGGGGGGCAGTTGTGGGGCAGGTTGTGGGCTGAGGGGGAATATGTGGGTCACATTCCCCGCTATGGGGCAGGTTGTGGGGCAGAGAGGGGAGATGTGGGGCAGGTTATGGGGCGGAGGGAGGAATGTGTGGGTCAGACTCCCGCTATGGGGCGGGTTATGGGGCGGGGGGGCAGTTGTGGGGCAGAGACGGGAGATGTGGGGCAGCCCGGGGCTATGGGGCGGGTTGGGGGGCGGCTGTCAGGATCCCGTGGGGCGGCAGCGCCGTGGGGCCGGTTTTGTCTCTCTGGGGTATGTGTGGGGCAGCGCCGTGGGGCTGAAACGCGCCCCCGCCCCCCCCCCGCCCCACAGCCCTGTCGGGTGCCGCCCACTCGGAGGAGAAACAACCAATCGCAGCCCGGGGCCCCCCCCACGGCCGGTGGCCGGTAGGTTGTGGGGCAGAGATGTGTGGGGCAGAGCGAGAAGTGTGGGGCAGAGATGTGGGGCGGAGCTGTGCGGTCGCAGTGGGGCAGATCTGTGGGGCAGAGCCCATGGGTGGGGGGGAGGGTGGTGACTCAGTGGGGCAGAACCCCTGGGGGGTGTCTCAGTGGGGCAGAAATGTGGGGCAGAACCCTGGGGGGGGGTGTTTCAATGGGGCAGATCTATGGGGCAGAGTCCTGGGGGTGTGTTTCAGTGGGGCGGAACCCTGGGGGGTGTCTCAGTGGGGCAGAACTATGGGGTAGAGTCCTGGAGGCGTGTTTCTATGGGGCAGAGCCATGGGGTCGCTCTCAGTGGGGCAGATCTGTGGGGCAGAACCCTGGGGGGAGGGGGGGGGAATGTTTCAGTGGGGCAGAGCCGTGGGGCAGGGGGCGGGGTGTGGTGTCTCCTGTGGGGCTGAGCTATGGGGCGGGGGGGGGGGGATTGCCCAACCCTGGGTCGCGCTATGGGGCAGAAAGAGCCGCTGTGGGGCAGAGATGTGGGGCAGAGCCCTGGGGCGGGGGGCGGTGACGCCGTGTGGGTCACGCCGTGGGGC
>NC_134073.1:502596-536343 GCF_965140245.1 Athene noctua
GTTTCCTCTCCCCCCCCCCCCCCCCCAAATTATCGTCGTCGTGAGGGGACGGGGGGGGGAGGGGACATTGGGGGGGGGGCGGTGACACGGGGGGGGGTGACAGGGACACGGGGGGTGATGGGGGGGTGACAGGGACACGAGGGGGGGCACGGTGACACTTTTGGGGGGGGACGGTGACACGGGGGGGGGACGGGGGACGAGTGGGGTGAGAGCGGCACGGCCACGGGGTGACAGGGGACACGGGGGGGTGACAGGGGACATGGGGGGGGGGACGGGGACACGTTCATGGGGTGATGGGGGACACGGGGGGGGACAGGGGACACGGGGGGGGACAGTGACACATTTTGGGGGGACACGGGGGTGGTGGTGACACGAAGGTGACGGTGACACGGGGTGACAGTGACACGGGGGTGACGGTGACACGGGGGGAGGGTGACACGAGGGTGACAGTGACACAGGGGTTGGTGACACGGGGTGACGGTGACACGGGGGTGATGGTGACACGGGGGTGACGGTGACGGTGACACGGGGGTGATGGTGACATGGGGGTGACGGTGACACGAAGGTGACGGTGACGGTGACACGGGGGTACCTGTGGCCACGCCCGGGGCCGGTGCAGCCGCGAGTTTTTAGGCTGCGAGAGGAGGAGGAAGGGAGATGGCGGTGAGGGGGGGAGGGGACGGGGATGGGGGAGGGGACACGGGGGAGATGGGGGAGGGGACAGGGATGATGGGGGAGGGGACAGAGGTGATGGGGGAGGGGACAGAGGCGATGGGGGAGGGGACAGAGGCGATGGCGGGGACACGGAGGAGATGGAGGGGACACGGGGAGATGGAGGGGACATGGAGGGGACAAAGATGGCGGAGGGGACACGGGAGGGGACAAAGATGGCGGAGGAGGGGACACGGGGGAGATGGAGTGAGGGGACACGGGAGGGGACGGGGAGATGGCGGAGGGGACAGAGATGATGGTGGGGACACGGGAGGGGACAGGGGGGAGATGGTGACCAGGAGATGGAGGGAGGGGACACGGGAGGGGACAAAGATGGCGGAGGGGGGGACACGGGGAGATGGTGGGGACAGGGAGGGGACAAAGATGGCGGAGGGGACACGGGAGGGGACAAAGATGGCGGAGGGGGGGACATGGGGAGATGGAGGGGACAGGGAGGGGACAAAGATGGCGGAGGGGACACGGGAGGGGACAAAGATGGCGGAGGGGGGGACATGGGGAGATGGAGGGGACAGGGAGGGGACAAAGATGGCGGAGGGGGGGACACGGGGGAGATGGAGGGGACAGGGAGGGGACAAAGATGGCGGAGGGGGGGACATGGGGAGATGGAGGGGACAGGGAGGGGACAAAGATGGCGGAGGGGACACGGGAGGGGACAAAGATGGCGGAGGGGGGGACATGGGGAGATGGAGGGGACAGGGAGGGGACAAAGATGGCGGAGGGGGGGACACGGGGGAGATGGAGGGGACAGGGAGGGGACAAAGATGGCGGAGGGGGGGACATGGGGAGATGGAGGGGACAGGGAGGGGACAAAGATGGCGGAGGGGGGGACACGGGGAGATGGAGGGGACGGGGAGGGGACAAAGATGGTGGAGGGGGGGACACGGGGAGATGGAGGGGACAGGGAGGGGACAAAGATGGCGGAGGGGACACGGGAGGGGACAAAGATGGCGGAGGGGGAGCCACGGGGGAGACGGTGGCAACCAGGAGAAGGCCGGTGGCCACCAAGGGGCGGAGACGTCGAGACGGGGCGGAGGGGACAGCGGGAGGGACCTGGGGGGGGGGCGGGGGGAAGGAGGGAGCGGGGAGAGGGTGTCGGTGGCCGCCGGGGGCCGGTGGTGGCCGCGGGGGCCGGTGGTGGCCGCGGGGGCCGGTGGTAGCCACCCCTCACCCTCCAGGTAGTTCCTGGCGACGAACTTGAGGGCCTCGTCGAGGAGGATGACGGGGAAGGAAATCTTCAGCACCATCAGCCAGTGCGGCAGGTCCAGCGGCGTCAGCTTGAAGATCATCTGCGGGGCGGCGGCTGCTAGCCGGGTGGCTACTAGCCCCGCGGCTACTAACCGCCACGGCTAAAAAACCCACGGGGCTACTAACCCCATGGCTAACAAATTCATGGCGACTAACCCCCACTGGCTACTAACCACCATGGCTACCAGCCCCATGGCTACTAACCCCATGGCTACCAGCCCCATGGCTACTAACCCTGCTGGCTACTAATCCCACTGGCTACTAACCACCATGGCTAACAAACTCATGGCTAACAACCTCATGGCTACTAACCCCCATGGCTACTAATCCCCCATGGCTACTAACCCCATGGCTAACAACCCCCATGGCTACCACCCTCGTGGCTATTAACCCCACTGGCTACTAACCCCATGGCTACCAGCCCCATGGCTACTAACCCCCATGGCTACTAACCCCCATGGCTACTAACCCCCATGGCTACTAACCCCACAGCTACTAACCCCACTGGCTACCAGCCCCATGGCTACTAACCTCATGGCTAAAAACCCCCATGGCTACTAACCCCATGACTACCAGCCCTGTGGCTACCAACCCCCTGGCTACCAGCCCCATGACTACCAACATGCCCCTGGTCACTGATGTCCCTGTGGCTACCAACCGGGATGGTCCCCGTCCCCATGGCCACCATCCCTGTGGCCACCAATCTCCTCGTTGGTGGCCACCAGCCTCCCCAACGGCCACCAGCCCCAACGGGCCACCATCCCCTCCGTGGCCACCAACCCCAACAGCCACTAGCCCTCTGTGGCCACCAGCCCCAACGGCCACCATCCCTGTGGCCACCATCCCCTCCGTGGCCACCAGCCCTCCGTGGCCACCAACCCCAACGGCCACCGGCCCCTCTGTGGCCACCACCCCCACGGCCACCATCCCTGTGGCCACCAATCTCCTCATTGGTGGCCACCAGCCTCCCCAACGGGCCACCACCCCTCCGTGGCCACCAGCCCCTCCGTGGCCACCAACCCCAACGGCCACCAGCCCTCCGTGGCCACCATCCCTCCATGGCCACCAACCCCAACAGCCACTAGCCCTCTGTGGCCACCAACCCCAACAGCCACCAGCCCCTCTATGGCCACCACCCCCACGGCCACCATCCCTGTGGCCACCAATCTCCTCATTGGTGGCCACCAGCCTCCCCAATGGCCACCAACCCCAACAGGCCACCACCCCTCTGTGGCCACCAGCCCCTCCGTGGCCACCAACCCCAACAGGCCACCACCCCTCTGTGGCCACCAGCCCCTCCGTGGCCACCAACCCCAACAGGCCACCACCCCTCTGTGGCCACCAGCCCCTCCGTGGCCACCAACCCCAACGGGCCACCACCCCTCCGTGGCCACCATCCCCTCCGTGGCCACCATCCCTCCGTGGCCACCAGCCCCGCCCCGCCGCTAGCCCCCTTACGGGCAGGGGATCGACGTAGAGGATGACGAAGTGGAGGGACATGGAGAGGCAGATGGATCCCACCAACCAGATGTTGACCCAGGGCGGCATCCGCAGCAGCGATTGGTTCTCCGAGAGGCTGGGAGGGGCGGGGAGAGAGGGAGGTGTGGGCGGGGCCACCGCGGGGGCTACCACAAGGCGGGGGGGTGGTGGCCACCGTGGTGGGGGTGAAGGGTGAGGATGAGGATGGTGGAGGGGGGACACGGATACACACACACACACGCCAAGGGGGGGGGGGGGATGAAGAGGAGGAGGAGGAGGAGGGAGGGGGGGTGAGGAGGAGGAGGAGGGTGAGGATGAAGATGAGGACGAGGATGAGGATGAAGATGAGGAGGGCGGGGGGTGAGGAGGATGAGGATGAGGACGAGGGTGAGGATGAAGATGAGGATGGGGATGACGAGGATGAGGAGGAGGATGAGGAGGTTGAGGATGAAGATGAGGACGAGGAGGATGAGGACGAAGATGAGGACGAGGATGACGAGGATGAGGAGGAGGATGAGGATGAGGGTGAGGATGAAGATGAGGAGGATGAGGACAAGGACGATGATGATGAAGATGACGACAACAATGAGGAGGAGGAGGTTGAGGATGAAGATGAGGACGAGGATGAGGATGAGGAGGATGAGAAGGAGGATGAAGATGAGGATGAAGATGAGGATGAGGAGAGGAGGAGGAGGAGGAGGAGGATGAAGAAGATGAGGAGGAGGATGAGGAGGACGAGGAGGATGAAGATGAGGATGAGGAGGACGAGGAGGAGGACGAGGAGGATGATGAGGATGAGGATGAAGATGAGGAGGAGGAGGAGGACAAGGGTGAGGATGATGAGGGTGAGGAGGACGAGGAGGAGGATGAGGACGAGGATGAAGATGAGGAGGAGGATGAGGAGAATGAAGATGAGGATGAAGAGGAGGAGGAGGACGAGGATGAAGATGAGGACGAGGATGAGGAGGAGGACGAGGACGAAGACGAGGAGGAGGAGGAGGAGGAGGATGAGGAGGAAGATGAGGAGGATGAGGAGGATGAAGATGAGGATGAAGAGGAGGAGGAGGACGAGGACGAGGATGAAGATGAGGAGGATGAGGAGGATGAGGAGGACGAAGACGAGGAGGAGGAGGAGGATGAGGAGGAGGGTGAAGATGAGGAGGATGAGGAGGACGAAGATGAGGAGGAGGAGGACGAGGATGAGGAGGAGGAGGACGAGGCCGAAGATGAGGACGAAGATGAGGAGGAGGAGGAGGATGAGGAGGAGGATGAGGAGGATGAGGAGGATGAAGATGAGGATGAAGAGGAGGAGGAGGAGGAGGACGACGAGGATGAGGATGAAGATGAGGAGGATGAGGAGGACGAGGACGAGGAGGAGGAGGAGGAGGAGGAGGAGGAGGACGAGGCTGAAGACGAGGACGAAGATGAGGAGGATGAGGAGGAGGAGGAGGATGAGGAGGACGAGGACGAGGACGAAGACGAGGAGGAGGAGGCTGAGGAGGACGAAGACGAGGAGGCTGAGGAGGAGGAGGAGGAGGAGGAGGCCGAAGGGCGGTACCTGTTGAGCGCGTTGCACATCTCGATGGTGACGAGGACGGAGAGCGCCATGGTCATGGGCACGGGCGACTCGAAGGTCTCGCACTCCAGCCCCGCGAAGTCGGCGTTGTGCTCCGAGCACTGCATGAAGTGCGTCTGCGGGGCCGCCCCGTCACCGCCCCGCTAGCCCCCGGGCTACCCCCGGGCTACCGCGACGGCACCGCCCCCCCTGCCCCGCCCCGCGTAACGTAACCCTGGGGCTACTACAGGCAGCTCGGGGCTACTGGGAAGGGTTCGGGGCTACTGGGAAGAGGTTGGGGCTACTGGGAAGACCTTGTGGCTACTACAGGGAGCTTTGGGCTACTGGGAAGAGTTCGGGGCTACTGGGATAGACATTGGGGCTACTGGGAAGACATTGGGGCTACTGGGAAGACCTTGTGGCTACTACAGGGGGCTTTGGGCTACTGGGAAGAGTTCGGGGCTACTGGGAAGACCTTGGGGCTACTGGGAAGAGCTCAGGGCTACTGGGATAGACGTTGGGGCTACTGGGAAGACATTGGGGCTACTGGGATAGACGTTGGGGCTACCAAAAAGAGCTTGGGGCTACTACAGGGAGCTCAGGGCTACTGGGAAGAGCTCGGGGCTACTGGGAAGAGCTCGGGGCTACTGGGAAGACATTGGGGCTACTGGGATAGACGTTGGGGCTACTGGGATAGATGTTGGGGCTACCAAAAAGACCTTGTGGCTACTACAGGGAGCTTTGGGCTACTGGGAAGAGGTTGGGGCTACTGGGATAGACGTTGGGGCTACTGGGAAGAGCTCAGGGCTACTGGGAAGAGGTTGGGGCTACTGGGAAGAGCTTGGGGCTACTGGGAAGAGGTTGGGGCTACCGGGAAGACCCTGGGGCTACCGGGAAGACCATTGGGCTACCATGGGGATGTTGGGACCACCACAAAAACCTTGGGGCCATCCCAGCGATCTTTGGGCTACCACGCAGACCTTTGGGCTACCGTGGGGGCGGCAGGGCCATCAACGAGGACTCTGTGGCCACCACGGGATAACGGGGACCTGTGGCTCACCCTGGGGGCAACAGGGCCACGAGGTGGCCTTTGGGGCTAGCACAGAGCCCTTTGGGCTACCACAGAGCCCTTTGGGCTACCACAGAACCCTTCGGGGCTACCACGGAACGACGGGGACCTGGCGGCGGCCACACGGACGCCGTGGCCACCGCGTGAGGCTTCGGGGCCACCAGGGCCATCAGGGGGATTTTGGGGCTACCTCAGGGACCTGGTGGCTACCTCGGGGATGCGGTGGCTACCAAGTGGCTACCCGGTGGTAGCCCAGGGACTCACCAGCTGGTGGTAGGTGACGCTGGGCCCGTCCTCGGCGTAGAGGAACCACCAAGCGGCCGCGCCCACGGTGGCCGCGCCCACGTAACCTGGAGGGGGCGGGGACAGAGGGCTAGCTAGCCCGGTGGCTACCAACGGCGTCGGAGGAGGCGAAAGGGGCCACCGTGAGGCGCTGGGAAAGGGCCACCACGGGCGGGCTACGAGGGGCCACCGCGGAGCTGTTCGAGTGGCCACTGCTCGGGGGGTCTGGAAGGGGCAACCGTGGAGATCGCCAAGCGGCCACCATGCCGATGTCCAGGTGGCCACCAGGCTGGGGGTCTAGGAAGGGCTACCGTGGGGATCTCTAAGTGGCCACCACCCCTCAGGCCCAGAAGGGGCCACTTCCGAGACCTTCCAGTGGCCACCGCGCCAATCTCCAAGTAGCCACCACCCTTCAGGCCTAGAAAGGGCCACCCCAGATCTCTCCCAGTGGCCACCGCGCCGATCTCCGACTAGCCACCACCCCGTAAGTCTAGAAAAGGCCACCCCGGAGCTCTCAAAGTGGCCACCACACCAATCTCCAAGTAGCCACCACCCCATAACTCTAGAAAGAGCCACCCTGGAGACCTCCCAGTGGCCACCACGCCGATCTCCAACTAGCCACCACCCTTCAGGCCTAGAAAGGGCCACCCCAGATCTCTCCCAGTGGCCACCGTGCCGATCTCCAACTAGCCACCACCCGCAAACTCTACAAGAGGCCACCCCAGAGCTCTCCCAGTGGCCACCACGCCAATCTCCAACTAGCCACCACCCCTCAGGCCCAGAAGTGGCCACTTTCGAGACCTCCCAGTGGCCACCACGCCGATCTCCGAGTAGCCACCACCCCATAACTCTAGAAAGAGCCACCCTGGAGACCTCCCAGTGGCCACCACGCCGATCTCCAACTAGCCACCACCCCTCAGGCCCAGAAGTGGCCACTTTCGAGACCTCCCAGTGGCCACCACGCCGATCTCCGAGTAGCCACCACCCCATAACTCTAGAAAGAGCCACCCTGGAGACCTCCCAGTGGCCACCACGCCGATCTCCAACTAGCCACCACCCGCAAACTCTACAAGAGGCCACCCCAGAGCTCTCCCAGTGGCCACCACGCCAATCTCCGAGTAGCCACCACCCCTCAGGCCCAGAAGTGGCCACTTTCGAGACCTCCCAGTGGCCACCACGCCGATCTCCAAGTAGCCACCACCCCGTAAGTCTAGAAAAGGCCACCCCGGAGCTCTCAAAGTGGCCACCACACCAATCTCCAAGTAGCCACCACCCCATAACTCTAGAAAGAGCCACCCTGGAGACCTCCCAGTGGCCACCACGCCGATCTCCAACTAGCCACCACCCGCAAACTCTACAAGAGGCCACCCCAGATCTCTCCCAGTGGCCACCACGCCAATCTCCGAGTAGCCACCACCCCTCAGGCCCAGAAGTGGCCACTTTTGAGACCTCCCAGTGGCCAACATGCCGATCTCCAAGTAGCCACCACCCCGTAAGTCTAGAAAAGGCCACCCCGGAGCTCTCAAAGTGGCCACCACGCCAATCTCCGAGTAGCCACCACCCCATAACTCTAGAAAGAGCCACCCCGGAGCTCTCAAAGTGGCCACCACGCCGATCTCCAACTAGCCACCACCCTTCAGGCCTAGAAAGGGCCACCCCAGATCTCTCCCAGTGGCCACCGCGCCGATCTCCAAGTAGCCACCACCCGCAAACTCTACAAGAGGCCACCCCAGAGCTCTCCCAGTGGCCACCACGCCAATCTCCGAGTAGCCACCACCCCTCAGGCCCAGAAGTGGCCACTTTCGAGACCTCCCAGTGGCCACCACGCCGATCTCCAAGTAGCCACCACCCCGTAAGTCTAGAAAAGGCCACCCCGGAGCTCTCAAAGTGGCCACCACACCAATCTCCAAGTAGCCACCACCCCATAACTCTAGAAAGAGCCACCCTGGAGACCTCCCAGTGGCCACCACGCCGATATACGACTAGCCACCACCCACAAACTCTACAAGAGGCCACCCCAGAGCTCTCCCAGTGGCCACCACGCCAATCTCCGAGTAGCCACCACCCCTCAGGCCCAGAAGTGGCCACTTTCGAGACCTCCCAGTGGCCACCACGCCGATCTCCGAGTAGCCACCACCCTTCAGGCCTAGAAAGGGCCACCCCAGATCTCTCCCAGTGGCCACCGCGCCGATCTCCAAGTAGCCACCACACACAAACTCTACAAGAGGCCACCCCAGAGCTCTCCCAGTGGCCACCGCGCCGATCTCCAACTAGCCACCACCCGCAAACTCTACAAGAGGCCACCCCAGATCTCTCCCAGTGGCCACCGCGCCAATCTCCGAGTAGCCACCACCCCGGTAGCTCTCTCCCTCCACCTCCCGGGGTCCACCGCCGTTAGGCGCGGGCCGGCGGTGGGCTAGCGTCCCTCACCGCCGATAGCCAAGTAGCGGAAGAAGAGCCAGCCGCTGATGAGCGGCTCCTTGGGGCTGCGCGGGGGCTTGTCCATGATGTCCAGGTCGGGCGGGTTGAAGCCCAGCGCCGTGGCCGGTAGCCCGTCGGTCACCAGGTTCACCCACAGCAGCTGCACCGGGATCAGCGCCTCCGGGAGCCCCAGCGCCGCCGTCAGGAAGATACTGGGAGAGATGGGGAGTGCGGGGAAGGGGTGGGGGGTGAGAGAGGGGGGGGAATGGGGGGGACTGGGAGGGACTGGGAGGGGATTGGGGGGGGATTGGGGGGGGATTGGGGGGGACTGGGAGGGACTGGGAGGGAATGGGAGGGGATTGGGAGGGGATTGGGAGGGGATTGGGGGGACTGGGAGGGGATTGGGGGGGGATTGGGGGGACTGGGAGGGACTGGGAGGGGATTGGGGGGGGATTGGGGGGGGATTGGGGGGGGATTGGGGGGGACTGGGAGGGACTGGGAGGGGATTGCGGGGGGATTGGGGGGACTGGGAGGGACTGGGAGGGGATTGGGGGGGATTGGGAGGGGATTGGGGGGGACTGGGAGGGACTGGGAGGGACTGGGAGGGGATTGGGGGGACTGGGAGGGACTGGGAGGGGATTGGGAGGGGATTGGGAGGGACTGGGAGGGGATTGGGAGGGACTGGGAGGGGATTGGGGGGGACTGGGAGGGACTGGGAGGGGATTGGGGGGGGGATTGGGAGGGGATTGGGGGGACTGGGAGGGACTGGGATGGGATTGGGGGGGGATTGGGGGGACTGGGAGGGGATTGGGAGGGAATGGGAGGGGATTGGGGGGGGATTGGGGGGTACTGGGAAGGACTGGGAGGGACTGGGAGGGGATTGGGAGGGGATTGGGGGGGATTGGGGGGTACTGGGAAGGACTGGGAGGGACTGGGAGGGGATTGGGAGGGGATTGGGGGGGACTGGGAGGGACTGGGAGGGGATTGGGGGGGATTGGGGGTACTGGGAAGGACTGGGAGGGACTGGGAGGGGATTGGGAGGGGATTGGGGGGGACTGGGAGGGACTGGGAGGGGATTGGGGGGGACTGGGAGGGACTGGGAGGGGATTGGGGGGGATTGGGGGGACTGGGAGGGACTGGGAGGGGACTGGGAGGGACTGGGAGGGGATTGGGGGGGATTGGGGGGACTGGGAGGGGATTGGGGGGAACTGGGAGGGGACTGGGGGGACTGGGAGGGACTGGGAGGGTACTAGGGGGAACTGGAGGGCGATTGGGGGGACTGGGGGAACTGGGAGAGACTGAGGTGAACTGGGAGGCACTGGGGTGAACTGGGAGGAACTAGGGGAGGGACAGGAGGGAGCTGGAGAAACTGGTGAGACTGGGAGAAACTGGGGGATTGCGCAGGAATAGAAGGGAACCATGAAGATGGAGGGGCGCTGGGTTGAACTGGGAGGCACTGGGGTGAACTGGGAGGCACTGGGGTGAACTGGGAAGCACTGGGGTGAACTGGGAGCAACTGGGAGGAACTAGGGGAGGGACAGGAGGGAGCTGAAGAAACTGGTGAAACTGGGGGATTGCACAGGAATAGAAGGGAACCGTGGAGACGGGGGGGCACTGGGGTGAACTGGGAGGCACTGGGGTGAACTGGGAGGCACTGGGATGAACTGGGAGGAACTGGGGGAGGGACAGGAGGAGTCACATGGACAGGAGGGAGCTGAAGAAACCGGTGAAACTGGAAGAAACTGGGAGATTGCACAGGAATAGAAGGGAACTGTGGAGATGGGGGGGAACTGGGGTGAACTGGGAGGCACTGGGGTGAACTGGGAGGCACTGGAGTGAACTGGGAAGCACTGGGGTGAACTGGGAGCAACTGGGAGGAACTAGGGGAGGGACAGGAGGGAGCTGAAGAAACTGGTGAAACTGGGAGAAACTGGGAGATTGCGCAGGAATAGAAGGGAACTGTGGAGATGGGGGGGAACTGGGGTGAACTGGGAGGCACTGGGGTGAACTGGGAGGCACTGGAGTGAACTGGGAAGCACTGGGGTGAACTGGGAGCAACTGGGAGGAACTAGGGGAGGGACAGGAGGGAGCTGAAGAAACTGGTGAAACTGGGAGAAACTGGGAGATTGCGCAGGAATAGAAGGGAACTGTGGAGATGGGGGGGAACTGGGGTGAACTGGGAGGCACTGGGGTGAACTGGGAGGCACTGGAGTGAACTGGGAAGCACTGGGGTGAACTGGGAGCAACTGGGAGGAACTAGGGGAGGGACAGGAGGGAGCTGAAGAAACTGGTGAAACTGGGAGAAACTGGGAGATTGCGCAGGAATAGAAGGGAACCGTGGAGACGGGGGGGCACTGGGGTGAACTGGGAGGCACTGGGGTGAACTGGGAGGCACTGGGGTGAACTGGGAGGAACTGGGGGAGGGACAGGAGTCGTCACATGGACAGGAGGGAGCTGAAGAAACCGGTGAAACTGGGAGAAACTGGGAGATTGTGCAGGAATAGAAGGGAACCGTGAAGACGGAGGGGCGCTGGGTTGAACTGGGAGGCACTGGGGTGAACTGGGAGGCCGCCGGGGTCTCACCAGACCACCTCGCCGACGTTGGAGGAGATGAGGTAGCGGATGAACTGTTTCATGTTGTTGTAGATGGCCCGACCCTCCTCCACGGCGGCCACGATGGTGGAGAAGTTGTCGTCGGCCAGGACCATCTCGGAGGCGGTTTTGGCCACCGCCGTGCCCGAGCCCATGGCGATGCCGATCTCGGCCTTCTTCAGCGCCGGCGCGTCGTTCACCCCGTCCCCCGTCTGCCGGGAGGAGGGGAGGGGCCAAGGGGGAGGGGCGTGGGGGCGGCGGGTCAGCCAATGGGGCGAGTGTTGGGGGCGGGGGGTCAAGGGAAGGGTTGAGTCGAGGGTTGGGGGTGAAGTAAGGGGGTTGGGAGGGGGGGGGTGGGGGGGTAAGATGAGGGGTTGGGGGGGCAACCGAAGGGGGTGGGGGGCAACCGAAGGGGTAAGATGAGGGTTGGGGGGGCAACCAAGGGGGTTGGGGGGCAACCGAAGGGGCAAGTCAAGGGTTGGGGGGGCAACTGAGGGGTTGGGGGGCAACCGAAGGGGCAAGTTGAGGGTTGGGGGTCAACCAAGGGGTTGGGGGGTCAACCAAGGGGGTTGGGGGGCAACCGAAGGGTCAAGTCAAGGGTTGAGGGTCAACTGAAGGGGCAAGTCAAGGGTTGGGGGGTCAACCAAGGGGGTTGGGGGGCAACCGAAGGGGCAAGTCGAGGGTTGAGGGTCAACCGAAGGGGTAAGATGAGGGTTTGGGGGGCAACCAATGGGGTTGGGGGGGCAACCAAGGGGTTGGGGGGCAACCGAAGGGTCAAGTCAAGGGTTGAGGGTCAACTGAAGGGGCAAGTCAAGGGTTTGGGGGGCAACCAATGGGGTTGGGGGGGCAACCAAGGGGTTGGGGGGCAACCAAGGGGGTTGGGGGGGCAACCGAAGGGGCAACTCAAGAGTAGGAGAATCATCTACGTCAAGAGCAAGGGTGGGCCCCCAAACCCACGTCAGATCAGGGGTGGACCCCCAAAAAATCAGTGGTGGCCCCCAAAACTACGTCCCTTTTGGAGGTGGCCCCCCAAACCCACCTCAACTCGACGGCAGCCCCCCAAAACCACCTCAACTCGATGGTAGCCCCCCAAACCCACCTCAACTCGATGGTAGCCCCCCAAACCCACCTCAACTCGATGGTGGCCCCCCAAAACCACCTCAACTCGATGGTGGCCCCCCAAAACCACCTCAACTCGATGGTAGCCCCCCAAACCCACCTCAACTCGATGGTAGCCCCCCAAACCCACCTCAACTCGATGGTGGCCCCCCAAAACCACCTCAACTCGATGGTGGCCCCCCAAACCCACCTCAACTTGATGGTGGCCCCCCAAAACCACCTCAACTCGATGGTGGCCCCCCAAAACCACCTCAACTCGATGGTAGCCCCCCAAACCCACCTCAACTCGATGGTGGCCCCCCAAACCCACCTCAACTCGATGGTAGCCCCCCAAACCCACCTCAACTCGATGGTGGCCCCCCAAAACCCACCTCAACTCGACGGCAGCCCCCCAAAACCACCTCAACTCGATGGTGGCCCCCCAAAACCCACCTCAACTCGATGGTAGCCCCCCAAAACCCACCTCAACTCGACGGCAGCCCCCCAAAACCACCTCAACTCGATGGTAGCCCCCCAAAACCACCTCAACTCGATGGTGGCCCCTCAAAACCCACCTCAACTCGATGGTAGCCCCCCCAAACCCACCTCAACTCGATGGTGGCCCCCCCAAACCCACCTCAACTTGATGGTGGCCCCCCAAAACCACCTCAACTCGATGGTAGCCCCCCAAAACCCACCTCAACTCGATGGTAGCCCCCCAAAACCCACCTCAACTCGATGGTGGCCCCCCAAAACCCTCTCCCCCTTCCCCCAAACCACGTGCCCAGCTCTGGGAACCCCCGCGGAGGGAGATTATGGGGGGCAGCGCGTCCCCCCCGGGCTTGGCCGGTCCCTCACCATGGCGGTGATCTCGTCGAAGGACTGGAGGAACTCGACGATCTTGGACTTGTGGGTGGGCTCGACGCGGGCGAAGCAGCAGGCGCGGCGACAGGCCTCGCGCTGCTCGGCCGGGGGCAGGTCGTCGAACTCGCGGCCCGTGTAGGCGCGGCCCGTCACCTCCTCTTCCTCGCTGAAGATGCCGATGCGGCGGCAGATGGCGATGGCCGTGCCCTTGTTGTCCCCCGTGATCATGATGACCCGGATGCCGGCGTCGCGGCACAAGCGGATGGAACCCATCACCTCCTTCCGCGGGGGGTCCAACATCCCGACGCAACCCACGAAGGTCAAGTCGACCTTGGGGAGGAGGAAGAGGGAGGGATCGGGGACGGTCCCCGCCCGGAAAAGGGAAAAATATCGGGGGGAAAAAGGGGGAGGGCGGTCGTAAACGCGTCCGCGCGCGCGGGGCGGGGATGGGGGTAGAAAAATTGAAAAATTGGAAAATGAAAAAAAAAAATAAAAAGGATGGGGCGTAAAGACACAGAGACACTCGTGACGGGGTGGGGATGGGGATAAAAAAATTAAAAAATGAAAAATAAAAAAAAAAAAGGGATGTAAATACACAGACACACTCATTCTGGGGTGGGGATAAAAAAATAAAAAAATGAAAAATAAAAAAAAAAAGGGATGTAAATACACAGACACACTCATTCTGGGGTGGGGATAAAAAAATAAAAAAATGAAAAATAAAAAAAAAAAGGGACGTAAAGACACAGAGACACTCGTGACGGGGTGGGGATGGGGATAAAAAATTAAAAGATTTAAAAAATAAATAAAAAATGATGGGACGTAAATACGCACGCACGGGTGGGGATGGGGATAAAAAATTAAAAATTTAAAAAATAAAAAAAAAATAATGGGACGTAAATATGCACGCACGGGTGGGGATGGGGATAAAAAAATAAAAAATGAAAAAATAAATAAAAAATGAGGGGACGTAAATACGCACGCACACATACACGGGGTGGGGATGGGGATAAAAAATTAAAAAATGAAAAATTATAAAAAAAAATGGGACGTAAATACACACACACACTCGTTCTGGGGTGGGGATAAAAAAATAAAAAATAAAAAAAAAAATTTAAAAAATGGGACGTAAACACACACACACACACGGGGTGGGGATGGGGATAAAAAATTTTCAAAAATTAAAAATAATTTTTAAAAAAAGGGACCTTGGACGGGGAGGGAGCCACGGGAGAAGGGTTTTATGTGGAGAAATGGGGGGAAAAAAACCCCAAAAATGGGAAGTTTTGCACCGATATGGGACAAAAAAAAATCACCGGAGAGGGTGTGATGTGAAAAATAGGTGGAAAAAAAACCCCAAAAGCCAAAAGAACCCCCAAAAAAAGGTGTTTTGGGGCCTTATAGGGTGAAGAAACTCAACGAGGGACCCTCAGACACCCAAAAAATCCCTAAAAAACCGAAAAAAAGGTGTTTTTGGGCCTTACAGGGAGAAAAAGCTCAACGAGGGACCCTCAGACACCCCCAAAATAACCTAAAAAAAACAAAAAAAGTTTTTTTTGGGCCTTATAGGGTGAAGAAACTCAACGAGGGACCCTCAGACACCCCAAAAAATCCCTAAAAAACCCAAAAAAAGGTTTTTTTGGGCCTTATAGGGTGAAGAACGTCAACAAGGGACCCTGAGACACCCCAAAAAACCCTAAAAAAACCCAAAAAAGGGTTTTTTGGGCCTTACAGGGAGAAAAAGCTCAACGAGGGACCCTCAGACACCCCCAAAAAACCTAAAAAACCCAAAAAAAAGTGGTTTTGGGGCTTATAGTGTGAAGAACGTCAACGAGGGACCCTCAGACACCCAAAAAATCCCTAAAAACCCCAAAAAAGGTGTTTTGGGGCCTTACAAGTTGAAGAATGCCAACGAGGGACCCTCAGACACCCCAAAAAATCCGTAAAAAACCCAAAAAAGGTGGTTTTGGGCCTTATAGGGTAAAGACACTCAACGAGGGACCCTCAGACACCCAAAAAATCCGTAAAAAACCCAAAAAAAGGGTTTTTTGGGCCTTACAGGGTGAAGAAACTCAACGAGGGGCCCTCAGACGCCCCCAAAAAAACCCAAAAAAAGGTGTTTTTGGGCCTTATAGGGTGAAGAAACTCAACGAGGGACCCTCAGACACCCAAAAAAACTAAAAAACCCCAAAAAAGGTGTTTTTGGGCCTTATAGGTTGAAGAATGCCAACGAGGGACCCTCAGACACCCCAAAAAATCCGTAAAAAACCCAAAAAAGGTGGTTTTGGGCCTTATAGGGTAAAGACACTCATCGAGGGACCCTCAGACACCCAAAAAATCCGTAAAAAACCCAAAAAAAAGGGTTTTTTGGGCCTTACAGGGTGAAGAACGTCAACGAGGGGCCCTCAGACGCCCCCCAAGGCCCCCCCAAATCACCTCGTACTCGACGAACTTGGTGGAGTCCTCGAGGAGCATGTCCTCCTTCTTGGGGGGCGTGTCGCGCGTGGCCAGGGCGAGGCAGCGCAGGGTGTCGCGGCCGGTGCCCCACTCCTTGATGACGGCCAAGATCTTCTCCTTGACGGGCGGGGTCAGCGGCACCCGGGCCGTGCCCACCCGCACGTAGCTGCAGCGGTCGATGACGCCCTCGGGGGCGCCCTGAGGGGGGCGGGAGGGGAGGTCAGGGGGGGGTGGGGGGGGAGAAAGGGGGACACGGGGGCGTGGGGTGAGGGGATATGGGGACACTGGGATGTGGGGAGGGGACACGGGGGTGTGGGGAGGGGACACGGGGGTGTGGGGACACGGGGAGGGGACATGGGGGCGTGGGGTGAGGGGATATGGGGACACAGGGATGTGGGAAGGGACACAGGGGTGTGGGGACACGGGGAGGGGACTCGGGGGCGTGGGGTGAGGGGATATGGGGGTGTGGGGACACGGGGAGGGGACACGGGGGCGTGGGGTGAGGGGATATGGGGACACGGGGACGTGGGGAGGGGACACGGGGGTGTGGGGTGAGGGGATATGGGGACACTGGGATGTGGGGAGGGGACACGGGGGTGTGGGGAGGGGACACGGGGGTGTGGGGACACGGGGAGGGGACACGGGGGCGTGGGGTGAGGGGATATGGGGGTGTGGGGACACGGGGAGGGGACACGGGGGCGTGGGGTGAGGGGATATGGGGACACTGGGATGTGGGGAGGGGACACGGGGGCGTGGGGTGAGGGGATATGGGGACACGGGGACGTGGGGAGGGGACACGGGGGCGTGGGGTGAGGGGATATGGGGACACGGGGACGTGGGGAGGTGACACGGGGGTGTGGGGAGGGGACACGGGGGTGTGGGGACACGGGGAGGGGACACGGGGGCGTGGGGTGAGGGGATATGGGGACACGGGGACGTGGGGAGGGGACACGGGGGCGTGGGGTGAGGGGATATGGGGACACGGGGATGTGGGGAGGGGACGTGGGGGCATGGGGTGAGGGGACACGGGGACACGGGGACGGGGGGAGGTGACGTGGAGACATGGGGAGGGGACACGGGGGTGTGGGGTGAAGGGATATGTGGACACGGGGACGTGGGGAGGGGACACGGGGGTGTGGGGACACGGGGAGGGGACACGGGAGCGTGGGGTGAGGGGACACGGGGACACGGGGAGGGGACGTGGAGACGTGGGGAGGGGACACGGGGGCGTGGGGACAGGGGGAGGGGACACGGGGGCGTGGGATGAGGGGACATGGGGACACGGGGAGGTGGGGAGGGGACACGGGGGTGTGGGGACACGGGGAGGGGACGTGGAGACACGGGGAGGGGACACGGGGGTGTGGTGGGCCACTAATTCATGGTGACAGGCCAGGAGGATGTGGCAGAAGGACACAAGGACGTGGGGAGGGGACACAAAGGCGTGGGGAGGGGACATCGGGCTGTGGGCAGGGGCCACGTGGCCACGGTGGGCCACCAATCCACGCCGACGGGCCACCAGGAGCCCCCGGAAGCCCACAAGGACCCGGAGACGGAAGACAAAGACCCAGCGCCGGGCCACGAGGAGGCGGGGCGGGGCCACGAGGGTGTGACAAGTCACGGGGCCGTGGGTAGAGGCCACGTGGCCACGGTGGGCCACTAATTCACGCTGACGGGCCACCAGGAGACGGTAGAGGGCCACAAGGATTTGGAGACGGGACACAGGGATGTGACAAGACACGGGGCTGTGGGGTGGGGACACGGGGACGTGGGGAGGGGCCACGTGGCCACGGTGGGCCACTAATCCACGCTGACGGGCCACCAGGACCCCTCGGAAGCCCACAAGGACCCGGAGACGGAAGACAAAGACCCAATGTTGGGCCACAAAGACGTGGGGAGTGGCCACGAGGGTGTGACAAGACACGGGGCCGAGGATAGAGGCCACATGGCCACGGTGGGCCACCAATCCACGCTGACGGGCCACCAGGACCCCTCGGAAGCCCACAAGGACCCGGAGACGGAAGACAAAGACGCAGCGCCGGGCCGCGAGGAAGCGGCGCGGTGGCCACAGGCGGGCAGCGCCCTCCCAGTCCGAGTAGCCACGTCGGTAGCCACACGTGGCTCACCTTAACAAACATCTTGTTGCCCACGGCGGCGCGCGAGGCCTTGGCCGGGGAGCAATACACCGACATGGACTTGCGGTCGCGGGAGAACTCGAGGGTGAATTCCTTCTTCATCAGCTGCTTGATGACCTGGGGGCGGGGACACCCCCCGGTGACACGTGGGCCACCGAGGTGACAAAAAGGGCTACCACAGGTGGCCACGGGGACTCACGGAGTTGCAAGCGTTGGCCCGTTCCACTTTGGAGAGGTTGCGGACGTCGGTGTTGAAGACGTTCATCTTCTCCACCAGGCAGGTCAAGGCCGTCTCCGTGGCTTCCCCGACCTTCTCGTAGACGCCCTTGGCCTTGGGGACAACGCGGGGGGTGTGTCACCGTGGGAGGGGGTTGGGGACACTTTTTTTGGGGGAGGGGACACACGTGGCGTGGCACCTCGTTGTAGTCGAGGGAGGAGTCGTTGCAGAGGGCGCAGATGGTGGCCAGTTCCACCAGGCCGTCGTATTGTCCCGCCTTCACCACCTTCTCCTGCTTCAGCCTGGTTGGGTGGGGACACGTGGGGACGTTTGGGGACACGTGGGGACGTTTGGGGACGCTTGGGGACACTCGGGGACGTTCGGTGGCACTTTGGGATGGGGTGGGAGGGGCCGTTGCCCAGCCCGGGTGGTCCAAGGGGATCACTCGAGGTTCCACCCCCTGCCCCCGTCTTGGGTGTCCCCCGGTGTCCCACCTGAGGTCCCCTGGGGTGTCCCCGATGTCCCCGTGATGTCCCCATGGGTGTCCCCCGTGTCCCCAAAGACCCCCTGAGGTCCCCCGGGGTGTCCCCAAAGACCCCCTGAGGTCCCCTGGGGTGTCCCCCGTGTCCCCAAGGACCCCCGACACTCCCTTGGGTGTCCCCAATGTCCCCATGACATCCCCTCGGTCCCCTGAATGTCCCCAAAGACCCCCTGAGGTCCCCTTGGGTGTCCCCAATGTCCTCAAAGACCCCCCCAAGGTCCTCTGGGGTGTCCCCAATGTCCCCAAGGACCCCCAACACCCCCTTGGGTGTCCCCAATGTCCCCCTGAGGTCCCCATGGGTATCCCCGATGTCCCCAAGGACCCCTTGAAGTCCCCTGGGGTGCCCCAGTGTCCCTAATGTCCCCATGTCACCCCCTTGGGTGTCCCCAATGTCCCCGGTGTCCCCATGACACCCCCTCGGGCCCCCCAATGTCCCCAGCGACTCCCAACACCCCTCGGGGCACCCCAATGTCCCCAAGAACCCCCTGCTGTCCCCTGGCGTGCCCCAATGTCCCCAGTGACCCCCCAACACCCTCTCGGTCCCCCCAGTGTCCCCAAGGACCCCAAGACGCCCCCCAATGTCCCCAATGTCCCCATGACACCCCCTCGGGCCCCCCAATGTCCCCAGCGACTCCCAACACCCCTCGGGGCACCCCAACATCCCCAAGAACCCCCTGCTGTCCCCTGGCGTGCCCCAATGTCCCCAGTGACCCCCCAACACCCTCTCGGTCCCCCCAGTGTCCCCAAGGACCCCATGACGCCCCCCAATGTCCCCAATGTCCCCATGACACCCCCTCGGGGCCCCCCCAAACATCTCCCCCCCCCCCCCCCATCCATCACCATCGCAGGAGCCTCAGAAACATCGGTACCGACCCCGGGGGGGGGGGGGGGGGGGGCAGGGGGAAACCCCCCCAAATCGGGGGGTCCCCAGGGTGCTGGGGGGGGGCGGGAGGGACATGGGGACCCCCCAAAAAAGGGGGTTCAAGGGTGTGGGGGGGGTGTCACTCACACGTCACCCTCGGGGGCGTAAGTGGAGCCGGTGATGGAGAACTCGTTGAGGGCGCAGACGTCACCTTCCACCTTGTCCACCACGAACATCTTGGGGGGGGGGGGGGGGAAAAGGGGGTTCAGGGGGTCCCCGAAGGGTGTTGGGGACCCCCCAAGGGGAAGGGTGGGGGGTCGTGGGGATGGGGGAGCACCCTGAGGGGTCAGGGGTGGGGGGAGGTGTTGGGAGGGGGAGGTTAAAGCGGGGGGGAGTTTGGGGGGGGGTGTTGGGGTAAGCAAAGGGGTATTGGGGCACCCAAGGGGGACGGGGGGGGGACATTGGGGCACCCAAGGGGGACATTGGGGCACCCAGAGGTGACATGGAGGGACATTGGGGCACCCAGAGGGTCACAGGGTGACACTGGGGAACCCAAAGGGGACACTGAGGCACCGAAGGGGACGGGGGGGGTCCTGGGGGCACCCAAGGGGGACACTGGGGCACCCAAAGGGACATGGGGGGACATTGGGGCACCCAAGGGGACACGGGGGGACATGGGGGCACTCAAGGGGGACACTGGGGCACCCAAAAGGGACATTGGGGGCACCCAAGGGGACACGGGGGGACATTGGGGCACCCAAGGGGACACGGGGGGACATTGGGGCACCCAAAGGTATATTGGGGGCACCCAAAGGGTCACAGGGTGACACTGGGGGACCCAAAGGGGACATTGAGGCACCGAAGGGGACAGTGGGGGGTCCTGGGGGCACCCAAGGGGGACACTGGGGCACCCAAAGGGGACACGGGGGCACGCAATGGGGACACGGGGGCACCCAGAGGGACATTGGGGGCACCCAAGGGGACAGGTGGGGACATGGGGGCACCCAAAGGGACATTGGGGCACCCAAAGGTGACATGGGGGGACATTGGGGCACCCAAGGGGGACATTGGGGCACAAAAAGGGACACGGGGGGACCTGGGGGCACCCAAGGGGACACTGGGGCACCCAAGGGGACACTGGGGCACCCAAAGGGACACAGGGGGACACTGGGGGCACCCAAGGGGACATTGGGGCACCCAAAGGGACACGGGGGGACATTGGGGCACCCAAGGTGACACTGGGGCACCCAAGGGGACAGGTGGGGACATGGGGGCACCCAAGGGGACATTGTGGCACCCAAAGGTGACACGGGGGGACATTGGGGCACCCAAAGGGACACGGGGGGACAGGGGGGCACCCAAGGGGACATTGTGGCACCCAAAGGTGACACGGGGGGACATTGGGGCACCCAAAGGGACACGGGGGGACAGGGGGGCACCCAAGGGGACATTGTGGCACCCAAAGGTGACACGGGGGGACACTGGGACACCCAAAGGGACACAGGGGGACATTGTGGCACCCAAAGGTGACACGGGGGGACACTGGGACACCCAAAGGGACACAGGGGGACATTGTGGCACCCAAAGGTGACACGGGGGGACACTGGGACACCCAAAGGGACACAGGGGGACACTGGGGCACCCAAAGGTGACACGGGGGGACAGGGGGGCACCCAAGGGGACATTGTGGCACCCAAAGGTGACACGGGGGGACATTGGGGCACCCAAAGGGACACGGGGGGACACTGGGACACCCAAAGGGACACAGGGGGACAGGGGGGCACCCAAAGGTGACACGGGGGGACAGGGGGGCACCCAAGGGTCCGTTAAACGTGACCTTCCGCCCCCCCCAAAAAGGCCCCAAAAGGGACCTTGGGGACACCCAAGGAGGTGACTCGCGGGGCGGGGCGGGGCGGGTGGGCGTGTCCTGCGCGCTGTGGCCGCCCACCTTGCAGACCGACATCTGATTGGTCGTCAGGGTGCCCGTCTTGTCGGAGCAGATGACCGAGGTGCAGCCCAGGGTCTCGACCGAGGGGAGGCTCCGCACGATGGCGTTCTTCTTGGCCATGCGGCGCGTGCCCAGCGCCAGGCACGTCGTGATCACGGCCGGCAGCCCTGCGGCCAGCGGCCACCTCAGAGCCGGGGCCACCGGGAACCGACGGGTGGCTACCGGATCCGAAACGCGGCTACCGGATCCGAAACGCGGCTACCGGGGCCCCAAAGGCGGCTATCCGCTCCTAAAATGCGGCTATCCGCTCCTAAAATGCGCCTAACGGCTCCTAAAATGTGGCTACTGATTCTAAAATGTGGCTACCGGGTTCTAAGATGTGGCTACCGGATCCAGAAAGGCGGCTATCGGCCCCAAAAGGCGGCTATCGGCTCTGAAAGGCGGCTATCTGCTCCTAAAATGCGCCTAACGGCTCCTAAAATGTGGCTACTGATTCTAAAATGTGGCTACCGGTTCTGGAAATGTGGCTACTGGGTTCTAAGATGTGGCTACCGGATCCGGAAAGGCGGATATCGGACCGAAAAGGCAGCTATCGGCCCCAAAACGCGGCTATCGGCTCCTAAAATGTGGCTAATGGCTTGTAAAATGTGGCTACTTATTCCAAAATGTGGCTACCGGTTCTGGAAATGTGGCTACTGGGTTCTAAGATGTGGCTACCGGATCCGAAACGCGGCTATCCGCTCCTAAAATGCGGCTATCTGCTCCTAAAATGCGCCTAACGGCTCCTAAAATGTGGCTACTGATTCTAAAATGTGGCTACCGGTTCCGGAAATGTGGCTACTGGGTTCTAAGATGTGGCTACCGGATCCGAAACACGGCTATCCGCTCCTAAAATGCGGCTATCTGCTCCTAAAATGTGGCTACTGATTCTAAAATGTGGCTACCGGTTCTGGAAATGTGGCTACTGGGTTCTAAGATGTGGCTACCGGATCCGAAACACGGCTATCCGCTCCTAAAATGCGGCTATCTGCTCCTAAAATGCGCCTAACGGCTCCTAAAATGTGGCTACTGATTCTAAAATGTGGCTACCGGTTCTGGAAATGTGGCTACTGGGTTCTAAGATGTGGCTACCGGATCCGGAAAAGCGGCTATCGGACACAAAAGGCGGCTATCGGCCCCAAAACGCGGCTATCGGCTCCTAAAATGTGGCTAATGGCTCGTAAAATGTGGCTACTTATTCCAAAATGTGGCTACCGGTTCTGGAAATGTGGCTACTGGGTTCTAAGATGTGGCTACCGGATCCGAAACGCGGCTATCCGCTCCTAAAATGCGGCTATCTGCTCCTAAAATGCGCCTAACGGCTCCTAAAATGTGGCTACTGATTCTAAAATGTGGCTACCGGTTCCGGAAATGTGGCTACTGGGTTCTAAGATGTGGCTACCGGATCCGAAACGCGGCTACCGGGGCCCGAAACGCGGCTATCCGCTCCTAAAATGCGGCTATCGGCTCCTAAAATGCGCCTAACGGCTCCTAAAATGTGGCTACTGATTCTAAAATGTGGCTACCGGTTCTGGAAATGTGGCTACTGGGTTCTAAGATGTGGCTACCGGATCCGGAAAGGCGGCTATCGGTCCCAAAAGGCGGCTATCGGCCCCAAAACGCGGCTATCGGCTCGTAAAATGTGCCTAACGGCTTGTAAAATGTGGCTACTGATTCCAAAATGTGGCTACCGGTTCCGGAAATGTGGCTACTGGCTTCCAAAATGGGGCTGTTGGATCCGCGGGGTGGCTACCGGATCCTGAAACACGGCTATCGGCCCCGAAAGGCGGCTATCGGCCACGAAATGTAGATGGCCACCAAGACCCCATCAATGGCCACCATGACCCTCTTACACCCACAGATGACCACCATGACCCCACAGTTGACCACCAAGACCCTCTTACACCCACAGATGGCCACCGTGACCCCCTAAATGGCCACCAAGACCCCATCGATGGCCATCATGACCCTCTTACACCCACAAATGGCCACCATGGCACCCTAGATGGCCACCAAGACCCCATCTATGACCACCACGACCCTCCTACACCCACAGATGGCCACCAAGACCCCCCAGATGACCACCAAGACCCCACGATCCTCCTACACCCATAGATGGCCACCAAGACCCCATCGATGACCACCAAGACCCCACAGATGACCACCAAGACCCCACAGATGACCACCATGACCCCACAGATGACCACCAAGACCCCACAGATGACCACCATGACCCCATTGATGACCACCGTGACCCTCATACACCCACAGATGGCCACCGTGACCCCCTAAATGGCCACCACGACCCCATCGATGGCCATCATGACCCTCTTACACCCACAGATGGCCACCATGGCACCCTAGATGACCACCAAGACCCCATCGATGACCACCAAGACCCTCTTACACCCACAGATGGCCACCAAGACCCCACAGATGACCACCAAGACCCCATCTATGACCACCACGATCCTCCTACACCCATAGATGGCCACCAAGACCCCATCAATGACCACCAAGACCCCACAGATGGCCACCAAGACCCCACAGATGACCACCAAGACCCCATTGATGACCACCAAGACCCCATTGATGACCACCAAGACCCCACAGATGACCACCAAGACCCCACAGATGACCACCAAGACCCCACAGATGACCACCATGACCCTCATACACCCACAGACGGCCACCACGCCCCCACAGACGGCCACCACGCCCCCACAGATGACCGCCACGCCCCTCTTCCACCCACAGACGCCCCCCACCCCACCCCGCCCCGCCGCCCACCTTCGGGGATGGCGGCCACGGCCAAGGCGACGGCGATCTTGAAGTAGTAGATGGCCACCAAGACCCCATTGATGACCACCGTGACCCTCATACACCCACAGATGGCCACCGTGACCCCCTAGATGGCCACCAAGACCCCATCGATGGCCATCATGACCCTCATACACCCACAGATGGCCACCATGGCACCCTAGATGACCACCAAGACCCTATCGATGACCACCAAGACCCTCTTACACCCACAGATGGCCACCAAGACCCTATCGATGACCACCAAGACCCTCTTACACCCACAGATGGCCACCAAGACCCCACAGATGACCACCACGACCCTCCTACACCCACAGATGGCCACCAAGACCCCCCAGATGACCACCAAGACCCCACGATCCTCCTACACCCATAGATGGCCACCAAGACCCCATCGATGACCACCAAGACCCCACAGATGACCACCAAGACCCCACAGATGACCACCATGACCCCACAGATGACCACCAAGACCCCACAGATGACCACCATGACCCTCATACACCCACAGATGACCACCACGCCCCCACAGACGGCCACCACGCCCCCACAGACGACCGCCACGCCCCTCTTCCACCCACAGACGCCCCCCACCCCGCCCCGCCCCGCCGCCCACCTTTGGGGATGGCGGCCACGGCCAAGGCGACGGCGATCTTGAAGTAGTAGATGGCCACCATGACCCCATTGATGACCACCATGACCCTGATACACCCACAGATGGCCACCGTGACCCCCTAGATGGCCACCACAACCCCATCAATGGCCATCATGACCCTCATACACCCACAGATGGCCACCATGGCACCCTAGATGACCACCAAGACCCTCTTACACCCACAGATGGCCACCAAGACCCCACAGATGACCACCAAGACCCCATCTATGACCACCATGATCCTCCTACACCCATAGATGGCCACCAAGACCCCATCAATGACCACCAAGACCCCACTGATGACCACCAAGACCCCACAGATGGCCACCAAGACCCCACAGATGGCCACCAAGACCCCACAGATGACCACCATGACCCTCATACACCCACAGATGACCACCACGCCCCCACAGACGGCCACCACGCCCCCACAGATGACCGCCACGCCCCTCTTCCACCCACAGACGCCCCCCACCCCACCCCGCCCCGCCGCCCACCTTCGGGGATGGCGGCCACGGCCAAGGCGACGGCGATCTTGAAGTAGTAGATGGCGCCGCGGATCCAGGAGCCGCCGTGGACGGGGTCGTTGAAGTGGCCGATGTTGATGAGCCACACGGCCACGCAGATGAGGGAGATGACCTTGGAGAGCTGCTCCCCGAACTCGTCCAGCTTCTGCTGCAGCGGCGTCTTGTCCTGCTCCGTGGCCGCCATCTCGTCGCGGATCTTCCCGATCTCCGTGTTCACCCCCGTGGCCACCACGATCCCCACGGCCTTGCCCGCCCCGATGTTGGTGCCCTGGGGAGGGGGAAAAAAAAACAAAAAAAAAAAAAAAAAAAAAAAAACAAAACAAAAGAAAAAAACAAAATGGAGGAAAAGGGGGAGACGGGGGGGGGATGGGGGGGGGACACGGGGGGATGTGGGGGGTGATGGGGGGATGGGGGAACATGGGGGGGACACAGGGAGGGACACGGGGGGACATGGGGGGATGTGGGGGGACACGGGGGGGACACAGGGAGTGACACAGGGTGACACAGGGGGATGGGGGGGTGATGGGGGGATGGGGGGGGACACGGGGGGACACGGGGGGACACAGGGAGTGACACGGGGTGACACCGGGGGACATGGGGGGATGTGGGGGGATACGGGGGGGACACAGGGAGTGACACGGGGGGACACGGGGGGATGTGGGGGGTGATGGGGGGATGGGGGGGACATGGGGGGGTGACAAGGGGGGTCAGAGTGACACGGGGGGTGACACAGGGGGACATGGGAGGTGATGGGGGCATGGGGTGACACAGGGGGTGACAGCGGGTGACAGCGGGTGATGGGGTGACAGCAGGTGACAGGGGTGCCAGGGGTGACAGCAGGTGACAGCAGGTGACAGGGTGATGGGGTGACGGGGTGCCAGGGGTGAGAGTGGGTGACAGAGGTGACAGGGGTGACAGGGGGTGACAGGGTGACAGGGTGACGGGGTGACGGGGTGAGAGTGGGTGACAGCAGGTGACAGGGTGATGGGGTGATGGGGGGTGACGGGGTGACGGGGTGACGAGGTGACGGGGTGACAGGGTGACAGGAGGTGACAGGAGGTGACAGGTGACAGGTGACGGGTGACGCGTGTCCCTCACGGAGAAGAGCATGTTCTTCTTGTCCTGGTTGACGGCGCGGGGGTCGGGCACCGGCTCCGTGTGTTTGATCACGGACACAGACTCGCCTGCGGAGCGGGGACACCAGTCACACCAGTAACACACCAGTAACACACCAGTCACACCAGTAACACACCAGTAACACACCAGTCACACCAGTAACACACCAGTGACACACCAGTAACACACCAGTAACACCAGTCACACCAGTAACACACCAGTAACACACCAGTCACACCAGTAACACACCAGTAACACCAGTCACACCAGTGACACACCAGTCACACCAGTGACACACCAGTCACACCAGTAACACACCAGTAACACACCAGTCACACCAGTGACACACCAGTCACACCAGTAACACACCAGTAACACCAGTAACACACCAGTAACACACCAGTCACACCAGTAACACACCAGTAACACGCCAGTCACACCAGTGACACACCAGTCACACCAGTAACACACCAGTGACACCAGTAACACACCAGTCACACCAGTAACACACCAGTAACACACCAGTCACACCAGTAACACCAGTAACACCAGTAACACCAGTCACACCAGTGACACACCAGTAACACACCAGTCACACCAGTGACACCAGTCACACCAGTAACACACCAGTCACACCAGTAACACCAGTGACACCAGTCACACCAGTAACACACCAGTCACACCAGTCACACACCAGTCACACCAGTAACACACCAGTAACACACCAGTCACACCAGTAACACACCAGTAACACCAGTCACACCAGTGACACACCAGTAACACCAGTCACACCAGTAACACCAGTCACACCAGTAACACACCAGTAACACCAGTAACACACCAGTAACACCAGTGACACCAGTGACACACCAAGGACACCAACCAGGGTCACCAGTAACACACCAGTGACACTGGTAACACCAACAACAGACACCAGTGACCTCCCAGTCCCCTCCCAGTCCCCCCCAACCCCCTCCCAGTCCCCCCCAGTCCCTCCCAGTCCCCCCCAATCCCCTCCCAGTCCCCCCCAACCCCCTCCCAGTCCCCCCCAGTCCCTCCCAGTCCCTCCCAATCCCCTCCCAGTCCCCCCCAACCCCCTCCCAGTCCCCCCCAATCCCCTCCCAGTCCCCCCCAGTCCCTCCCAGTACATACCAGTTAGGATGGACTGGTCCACCCGCAGGGTCGTGGATTTGATGGAGATGATGCGGATGTCGGCCGGGACCTTGTCACCCACTGGGGGAACTGGGAGTTACTGGGAGGCACTGGGGGCTGCACTGGCACCTACTGGGGCCTACTGGGGCTGTACTGGGACCTATTGGGGTTTACTGGGAGTTGTACTGGGACCTACTTGGACCTACTGGGGATTACTGGGATCTACTGGGACCTACTGGGGGGTTACTGGGATCTCCTGGGAGCTACTGGGACCTACTGGGGGCCACTGGGGTCTCCTGGGAGTTACTGGGATATCCTGGGTGCTACTGGGACCTACTGGCATCTACTGGGAATTAGTGGACCCTACTGGAAGTTACTGGGATCTCCTGGGGGGCACTGGGATCTACTGGGATCTCCTGAGTGTCACTGGAACCTACTGGGAGTCACTGGGATCTCCTGGGGGGTCACTGGGATCTACTGGGAGTTACTGGGATCTCCTGGGGGTCACTGGGATCTACTGGGAGTTACTGGAACCTACTGGGAGTTACTGGGATCTCCTGGGGGTCACTGGAACCTACTGGGAGTCACTGGGATCTCCTGGGGCGCACTGGGATCTACTGGGAGTTACTGGGACTTACTGGGATCTACTGGGGGTCACTGGAACCTACTGGGAGTTACTGGGGGTCACTGGAACCTACTGGGATTTACTGGGAGTTACTGGGATCTCCTGGGGGTCACTGGAACCTACTGGGAGTCACTGGAACCTACTGGGAGTTACTGGGATCTACTGGGAGTCACTGGGCCCCTCCAGGACATTTCTGGGGGGTCCCTCAGCCGCCATCTTGGAAACGTCCCCGTGTCCCCCCCGGCCGCCATCTTGGCGTCCCCGTGCGTCCCCCCCCTCCCTCCATCCGCCATTTTGTTGATCGTGTCCCCGTGTCCCCCCATCCGCCATTTCGGGGACATCGTGTCCCCTCGTGTCCCCCGGCCGCCATTTTGTGGGTGTCACCATGTGTCCCCCTCCCTCCATCCGCCATTTTGTGGGTGTCCCCGTGTCCCCTCATCCGCCATTTCGGGGACATCGTGTCCCCTCGTGTCCCTTGGCCGCCATTTTGTTGACGTCCCCGTGACCTCGTGTCCCCCCATCCGCCATTTTGTGGGTGTCCCCGTGTGCCCCCATCCGCCATTTTGGGGACCTCGTCTCCCCTCCCTCTCTCCGCCATTTTGTGGGTATCCCCGTGTCCCCCCATCCGCCATTTTGGGGACCTCGTCTCCCCTCCCTCCCTCCCTCCGCCATTTTGTGGGCGTCCCCCGCGGCGTCCCCTCACCCGCCACCTCGGCGATGTCCCCGGGGACGAGGTCGCGGGCCTTGACGCGCTGCACGGCCTTGCGGTCGGCCCGATAGACCTTCCCCATCTCGGGCTCGTACTCCTTCAGCGCCTCGATGGCGTTCTCGGCGTTCCGCTCCTGGGGACACCGCGGGGACGTTGGGGACACCGCGGGGACGTTGGGAGACACCGCGGGGACACCGCAGGGACATTGGGGGACACCACGGGGACGTTGGGGACACCGCGGGGACACCGCGGGGACACCGCAGGGACATTGGGGGACACCGCGGGGACGTTGGGGGACACCGTGGGGACGTTGGGGACACCACGGAGACACCGCAGGGACATTGGGGGACACCGCAGGGACGTTGGGGACACCGCAGGGACACCGCGGGGACGTTGGGAGACACCACGGGGACATTGGGGACACCGCGGGGACATTGGGAGACACCGCGGGGACATTGGGAGACACCGCGGGGACACCGCGGGGACGTTGGGAGACACCACAGGGACATTGGGGACACCGCGGGGATGTTGGGAGACATTGCGGGGACGTTGGGGACACCGCGGGGACACCGCGGGGACGTTGGGAGACACCACGGGGACATTGGGGACACCGTGGGGACATTGGGAGACACCGCGGGGACATTGGGGACACCGCGGGGACACCGCGGGGACACTGCAGGAACGTTGGGGACACCGCGGGGACACCGCAGGGACGTTGGGGGACACCATGGGGATGTTGGGGGACGTTGGGGACATCGTGGGGACGTTGGGGACACCGCGGGGACACCGCAGGGACGTTGGGGGACACCATGGGGATGTTGGGGGACGTTGGGGACATCGTGGGGACGTTGGGGACACCGCGGGGACACCGCGGGGACATTGGGGGACACTGCAGGGACGTTGGGGACATCGTGGGGACGTTGGGGACACCGCGGGGACACCGCGGGGACATTGGGGGACACTGCAGGGACGTTGGGGACATCGTGGGGACGTTGGGGACACCGCGGGGACACCGCGGGGACATTGGGGGACACTGCAGGGACGTTGGGGACATCGTGGGGACGTTGGGGACACCGCGGGGATGTTGGGAGACATCGCGGGGACACTGCGGGGACGTTGGGGGACACCGCGGGGACATCAAGGGGATGTTGGGGACACCGTAGGGATGTTGGGGACATTGTGGGGACATCACAGGGACATCAAGGGGGCGTTGGGGACATCGGGGGACTTCAGGGACACCAGCGGCCCCGTCGCCATGTGACCAAAGCCCCCTAAATGTCCCCAACTGTCCCCCAAGCTCCAAAATGTCCCCAAGGGTCCCCAACACGTCCCCAACAGTCCCCAAGCGTCCCCAAAATGTCCCAACAACCCCCAAATGTCCCCAACAGTCCCCAAATCCCCTCAAAACGTCCCCAAGTGTCCGCAAGTGTCCCCAACCACCCCAAAATGTCCCCAAGCGTCCCCAAAATGTCCCCAAGTGTCCCCAAGCGTCCCCAAGTGTCCCCAACCACCCAAAAATGTCCCCAAGTGTCCCCAAAACGTCCCCAAAATGTCCCCAAGTGTCCCCAACAGTCCCCAACAGTCCCCAAGTGTCCCCAACCACCCCAAAATGTCCCCAAGTGTCCCCAAAACGTCCCCAACCACCCCAAAATGTCCCCAAGTGTCCCCAAAATGTCCCCAACAGTCCCCAACCACCCCAAAATGTCCCCAAGTGTCCCCAAAACGTCCCCAAAATATCCCCAAGCATCCCCAAATCCCCCCAAATGCCCCCAAATCCGTCCCCAAGTTGTCCCCAAAATGTCCCCAAGTGTCCCCAAGTGTCCCAAAAACGTCCCCAAAATGTCCCCAAGTGTCACCAACAGTCCCCAACAGTCCCCAACCACCCCAAAATGTCCCCAAGTGTCCCCAAAACGTCCCCAAATCCCCCCAAATGCCCCCAAATCCGTCCCCAAGTTGTCCCCAAAATGTCCCCAAGTGTCCCCAACCACCCCAAAATGTCCCCAAGTGTCCCCAAAACGTCCCCAAGTGTCCCCAACCACCCCAAAATGTCCCCAAGTGTCCCCAAAATGTCCCCAACAGTCCCCAACCACCCCAAAATGTCCCCAAGTGTCCCCAAAACGTCCCCAAAATGTCCCCAAGCATCCCCAAATCCCCCCAAATGCCCCCAAATCCGTCCCCAAGTTGTCCCCAAAACGTCCCCAAGTTGTCCCCAAGTTGTCCCCAAGCCCCCCCTCACCTGCCACACGCCCACCACGGCGTTGGCCACCAGGATGAGGAGGATGACGAAGGGCTCGACGAAGGCCGTGATGGTCTCCTCCCCCTCCTCGAACCAGGCCAGCACCTGGGGGGGGACACGCGGTGACACCGCGGTGACACCGTGGGGACACGGGGGGGGTGGTGGTGGTGGCAGCTGTCCCCATTCCCCCCCCCCCGGGGCAGCTGCTGCCACTTGAGATGTCACCGGATCCCCCCCGAGGTCACCCCCAAGGACACCAACACCCCCCCCCCCCCGTGTCACCGTGTGTCCCCTCCCTCCCCCAAAGTGTCCCCAAAAGGTCCCCAAAGCCCCGCTAAATGTCCCCAAGGGTCCTCAAACCCCCCCCAATGTCCCCAAGTCCCCCCCAAATCCCCCCAGATGTCCCCCAACGTCCCCAACTCCCCCCCAAATGTCCCCAAATCCCCCCCAAATGTCCCCAAATCTCCCCCAAATGTCCCCCAATGTCCCCAACTCCCCCCCAAATGTCCCCAACGTCCCCAAATCCCCCCCAAATGTCCCCCAATGTCCCCAAATGTCCCCAAATCCCCCCCAACTCCTCCCCAACGTCCCCAAATCCCCCCAAATGTCCCCAACGCCCCCCCCACTGTCCCCAAATCCCCCCCAGATGTCCCCCAACATCCCCAACTCCCCCCCAAATGTCCCCAACCTCCCCCCCAAATGTCCCCAACTCCCCCCCAGCTGTCCTCCAACGTCCCCAACTCCCCCCCAAATGTCCCCAAATCCCCCCAAATGTCCCCCAATGTCCCCAACTCCCCCCAAATGTCCCCAAATCCCCCCCAAATGTCCCCCAATGTCCCCAAATCCCCCCCAAATGTCCCCCAATGTCCCCAACTCCCCCCCAAATGTCCCCAACTCCCCCCAGCTGTCCCCCAATGTCCCAACTCCCCCCCAACGTCCCCAACTCCCCCCCAAATGTCCCCCAACGTCCCCAACTCCCCCCCAACGTCCCCAACTCCCCCCCAAATGTCCCCAAATCCCCCCCAAATGTCCCCCAATGTCCCCAACTCCCCCCCAAATGTCCCCAAATCCCCCCAGCTGTCCCCCAACGTCCCCAAATTTCCCCAACTCCCCCAGATGTCCCCCAAACCCTCCCCAACGTCCCCAAATCCCCCCCCCAAATGTCCCCCAACGTCCCCAACCCGCCCCCCCCCGCTGTCCCCCGCTGTCCCCGCTGTCCCCCCCACTCACGAAGGAGATGCAGGCGGCCAGGAGCAGGATCCGCACCAGCAGATCCTCGAACTGCTCCACCACCAGCTCCCAGATCGTCTTCCCTGGGGGGGGAACACACACCCCACCCCCCCCCGGACAACAATTTGGGGCCTTTTCTACACTTTGGGGCACTTTTCGGGGTCACGCGGGGGTCAAAGGGTGACGGGGGAGCCCCAAAATGTGCCCCCCCCCCCCCCCCCCCGCGGTGACAAGGACTCACCCTCCTCCGCTGGCAGCTCTGTGGGGACAAAAAGGGGGGGGGGGGGGGGGTGAGGAGGGGACACCCCAATATCCCCCCCCGTCGGCCCCCCAAAACTCCCCCCGGGTCCCCCCAAACCTCCTCGGGTCCCCTCACACCCCCAATGTCCCCCCCAGACCCCCAAACTCCCCTTTTTCTCCTCCAAAAATCCCCCCAAAAGCCATTTGTTTCCCCCCCAAAACCCCCCCCCCCCCCGGCCCCCCCAAACCCCCCCTGAACCCCATTTCTGAGCGGCCCCATGTACCCCAATCCCCCCCCTTGGCCCCCAAACCCCTCTGGGCCCCCCCAAACCCCCTTTTCCCCCCGTACCCCCTTTTTTCCCCATTTCCCCCCATTTTTTCCCCCGTACCCCCATTTTTTCCATTTTTTTCCCCATTTTTCCCCCCCGAACCCCTTTTTTCTTCCCCTTTCCCCCCATTTTTTCCCTCTTTTCCCCCCCGTACCCCCTTTTCCCCCCATTTTGCCCCCGTACCCCTTTTTTTCCCCATTTTCCCTTATTTTTCTGCTTTTTTTCCCCCTGTACCCCCTTTTTACCCCTTTTTTTACCAATTTCCCCCCATACACTTTTTTTCCCCCTTTTTCCCCCATTATCCCCCTAAATCCCCCCTTTTCCCCCCCCGTACCCCCTTTTTCCCCATTTTCCCCACTTTTTCCCCCCATTTCTCCCCTAAACCCCCTTTTCCCCTTTCTCACCTATTTTTCCCCCTTTTTTCCCCCATTTTTTCCACTTTGCCCCCCCTTTTCCCCTAAATCCCCATTTTCTCCCTTTTCCCCCAATTTCTCCCCCCCTTTTCCCCAATTTTTCCACTTTTTGCCCTATTTCCCCCCCTAAATACCCCTTTTCCCCCCTTACCCCCATTTTTT
>NC_134073.1:536543-567632 GCF_965140245.1 Athene noctua
CCAAGTTTTTCTAAAACTTTCCCAAATTTCCTCAGAATTTCCCCCAAATTTTCTCCAGATTTCCCCCAAATTCTCCAAATTTCCTCAAAAGCTTTTCTGAATTTCCCCCAAATTTTCCAATTTTTCCACCAAACTTTTCTCCAATTCTCAAAATTTCCTCAAAACTTTTCCCAAATTTTCTCCAAATTTCCCTCAAATTTTCTCCTTTTCCCTCAAATTCTCCAGATCCTCCCCAAATTCTTCAAATTTTCCCCAAATTTTTCTCCAACTCTCCAAATTTCTTCAAAACGTTTCCCAAATTTTCTCCATTTTTTCCCCTCAATTTTTTTTTCTTTTTTTTCCTCAAATTCTCCAGATTCTCCCTAAATCCTTCAAATTTTCCCAAAATTCTCCAAGTTTTTCCCCAAATCTCCAAAATTTACTAAAACTTTCCTAAATTTTCTCCGATTTTTTCCCTCAAATTTTCTCCGATTTTTTCCCTCAAATTTTCTCCAAATCTCCCCAATTTCCCCCAATTCTCCCCGTCCCCCCCCTCACCTTCCTCCTCCTCCTCCTCCTCCTCCGGCCGCGGCTCCTCGGGCCCGGGGCTGGCGTGGGCGGGGCTGCCCTGGGTGTGGGCGGGGCTGCCCGGCCCCGCCCCGGCCCCGCCCCGCAGGCGGAGCTCCAGCCGCTCGCGGCTCTCCTGGAAGACTCCCAGCAGCCCCGGGCCACCAGCCCGTCCGCCGCCTCCGACAGCGCCTCCAGCTCCGGGGGGGGCGGGGCTCGACGGCGGCCACGCCCCACGGCACCGCCCCGCTCGGCCCCGCCCCCCCGGCCCTGCCCAGCCGCCTCAGGGCCCCGCCCACCGTCTCCCCGGGGCGGAGCAGGGCCAGGACCCGCCCCAGCAGGAGGGGGAGGGGCGGCGGCGACGGGGGAGGGGGCGGAGCTTCGCGGGGGGGGCGGGGCTTGATCACCATCTGTGGGGGAAGGGAGGGGCGTCAGGGGCGGAACGGACACTCCCCACTCATAGCCCCTCCCCATGGCCCCTCCCTCTCCCCATGGCCCCTCCCTCTCCCCATGGCCCCTCCCTCTCCCCATGGCCCCTCCCTCTCCCCATGGCCCCTCCCTCTCCCCCCCCGGCCCCTCCCTCTCTCCCCATGGCCCCTCCCTCTCCCCATGGCCCCTCCCTCTCTCCCCCGGCCCCTCCCTCTCCCCATGGCCCCTCCCTCTCCCCCCGGCCCCTCCCTCTCCCCCCTGGCCCCTCCCTCTCCCCCCCTGGCCCCTCCCTCTCCCCCATGGCCCCTCCCCCTCCCGGCCCCGCCCCTTCTCCCCGGCCCCGCCCCCACCCCATCGAGCGCCTCCAGCCAGGGGTCGGGGGGGAGGGGCTGGGGGCGGGGCAGGAAGTGCCCCTGGGGGTCAAAGGTCCCTTCCGCCAGCTCCTCCCGCAGGTCAAAGGGCGTCAGCGGCACCGGCCCCGCCCCCGGCCACGCCCCCTCCTCCGGCGACGGCTCCGCCCCCTCCGAGCCTGGGGGAGGGGAAAGGGGCGGAGTCAGCGCCGCCAAAACACGCCCGACACGCCCCCGCCCCGGAGCCCCGCCCAGCCCCGCAACTGCCCCACGGCCACCCCATAGCGCCCCACAAGTGCCTCAGAGCCCCGCCCAGCCCCACAAGTGCCCCCCAGCACCCCATAAGCGCCCCGAGCCCCCCATAGCCCCCCCACCTGCCCCACAAGTGCCCCCCAGCCCATCAGCCCCATAGATTCCCCCCCCAGCCCCCCAGAAGTGCCCCCCAGCCCCCTCCTGTCACCCCATAGCGCCCCACAAGTGCCCCCCAGCCCCCCGTAAGCCCCCCAGAGCGCCCCCCCAGCTGCCCCACAGCCCCCCCCGCCGCGCCCCACATCTGACCGTCGGGGCTGGGGGGTCCCAGCAGGTCGTAGGAGCCGCCGCCTTCGGCCTCGCCCCACGGCTCCTCCTCCTCCTCCTCTCGTCGCTGTCCAGGGACGGTTTCCCCGAGAAGCGGCTGCCGGGGCCCCCCCGCGCCGGCCCCCCCTGCGCCCCACGGCGACACCGTGACCCACGGCGGGACCCACAGGGACCATAAGTGACCCACAGACACCCACAGTGACCCACAGCTGCCCCACGGGGACCCACAGGGACCCATAAGTGACCCACAGCTGCCCCATAGGAACCCACAGGGACCCATAAGTGACCCACAGCTGCCCCACGGGGACCCACAGAGACTGACACTGACCCACAGCTGCCCCATAGGGACCCACAGAGACCCATAAGTGACCAGCAGACACCGACAGGGACCCACGGCTGCCCCATAGACCCACAGCTGCCCCACGGGGACCCACAGTGACCCACAGACACCAACAGGGACCCACAGCTGCCCCACAGTGACCCACAGTGACCCATAAGTGACCCACAGATGCTGACATTGACCCACAGCTGCCCCATGGGGACCCACAGTGACCCATAAGTGACACACAGTGACCCATAAGTGACCCACAGACACCAACAGGGACCCACAGCTGCCCCACAGTGACCCACAGTGACCCATAAGTGACCCACAGACGCTGACATTGACCCACAGCTGCCCCATGGGGACCCACAGTGACCCATAAGTGACACACAGTGACCCATAAGTGACCCACAGACACCAACAGGGACCCACAGCTGCCCCACGGGGACCCATAAGTGACCCACAAGTGACACCCAGACGCCGATGGTGACCCCCGGCTGCCCCATAGAGCCCCACAGGGACCCCCGGAGCCCCCCGGCTGCCCCACAGCGACCCCCAAGCGACCCCCAGCCCCTCCCCTCCCCCACTCACCCTCTTGCGGGGCGGCTCCTGCCCCTCCCCCTCCTCCTCCTCCCCCCACTCGGGGTCCTCGAAGGTCACTTTGCGCTTGGCCATGGGGCTGCGCCCGCAATTAGCGGTAATTAGCGCTAATTAACGACAATTAATGGTAATTGGCGGCAATTAATACTAATTGGCGGCAATTAGCAGTAGTTAACGACAATCCACACCAATTAACAACAGCAGACACCTTACCCGTCCCAATCAACCCCCGCGAACCCCAATTAACCCCTCGCACGCTCTAATTAATTAAAATTGATCTGGCGCAAAACGCAATTAACCCCAATTAACCCATCGCAAACCCTAATTAATCCCAATTAACGCCCGACCGGCCGCAACGAGCCCCACGAGCCGCCCCCCGTTGAGCCCACAAATCGTTAATTGCCCTAATTAACCGCTAATTAACGTTAATCTTACTTAGCCGGTAATTACTCTGTCGATCGCTTAATCAACGTCCCAATTACCGCCTCATTAATTGCCATTAGTACCCCCAATAAAGCTGCTGCTGCCCCTAATAAGCCCAAGTTAATCTCAGCGCTAATTAGCGCTCATTAGGGACCCTCCGTGACCCCCATCCCGGCCCCTAATTAACCCCAATTAACCCCAATTAACCGCCATCAGCATCCCCCCGCCCGCCGCCGCCGGCCCCAATTAACGCTCATTAACCCGCCCCCGCCCCAATTAACCCCCACGCGCGGCCGCGCCCCCTCATTACCCCCTCATTTGCATATGCAAACGCGCTCCCCGGGAGCTCACCCCGGCGGCGGCGGCGGCGGCTCAGGGGGAACTTCCGGGCGGAAGTGACGTCAGAGCCGGGAGCGGAAGCGGATTTGCGCCGCTACGCGGAAGTGACGTCAACTACGCGCGACGGCCGCTCTTAAAGGGGCCGCGACACCGGTAAAAGAACGATTTTTCGTTTTGGTTTTGGGGCTTTTTTTGCGTTTTTTCACCCAAAAAAGTTAAAGGGGGCGGGGATGGGGGAGGGGGAGGGGCCGTCCCGTTAAATAAGCGCGGGGAGGGGGAGGGGCGGGTCTCAGGCGTCCGGGCAGCTGTCAATCAATCGTGGAGGGAGCTGTCAATCAGTCGGGGGGCGCCAATCGGAGGCCGGCGTGTCAATGCGGGGGGGAGCTGTCAATCAACCGGAGCTGCCAATCACAGGCCGGAGTGTTGATGGAGGGGAGCTGCCAATCAACCGGGGGCTGTCAATCATCAACCCGGGGGCGGGGGTGGTGGGGGGGGGGGGCCGTCCCGGGGAGCTGTCGATCAAGGCCCTGGGCTGTCAATCGTCCCATCCAGCCGCCAATCGGGGGGAGCTGTCAATCAACCGAGGGCGGTCGGGCCGCCTGTCGATCACGGGCAGCTGCCAGTCAAAGTCTCGGCGGGACGTCAGTCACGGCCAATCGTCCATCCAGGGGGGACCGGGGCTGTCAATCAACCACCGCTGCCGTCAATCAAGCAGGGTCGGGGTCAAATCCGCCGCCTCGGCGGCCCAGGGCAGCCGCCGCTCAATCGCGGCAGCCGTCAATCACTCTGGGCAGCCGTCAATCACCCCCAGCAGTGGTTGTCCGTGACTCTCGGCAGCCGTCAATCTCTCCTGACAGCTGTCAGTCACTGCGGGCATCTGTTGCTCGACCCCGGCAGCGGTCGATCGCCCAGGGCAGCCGCCGATCAATCGCCGCACCCGTCAATCGCTCGGGGCAGCCGCCGATCAACCCCGGCAGCGGGACGTCAATCGCTCTCGGCGGCTGCCAGTCAACCTGGGCGGCCGTCAATCAACCGCGGTGGCCGTCAATCCACCCCGGCGGCTGCCGCCGGTCGCTGTGGGCAGCTGTCAATCAACCGACCCACACCGCTCGGGCGGGTCCGTGTCCCGCCCCCCCGGCCCCGCCCCCTCAGAAGTAGTTGTCCCTCAGCCCCCCCTGGGCGGGGGCCGGGGGGGGGTCGGGGGTCGCCGTCCCCTCCCCCTCCCCGCCCCCCCTGCGCAGCCGCCCCAGCAGCCCCCTCCCCCCCGCCCCCCTCTCCCCCGGCCCCTCCCCGACCCCCCCTTTGCCCGGGGGGGGCGGGGGGGGGTGCGGGGGGGCGGCCCCCTCCCTGCCCTCCCCCTCGCCCCCCCCCCGCCGCTGTCGCTCCTGCAGCAGCGCCCGGGCCCCGTGCAGGGGGGGGGGCGGCGGCCGCTGCAGCTCCCCCCGCGTCTCCCGCCAGCGCCGCAGCTGCGCCCCCCGCTCCCGCTCCAGCAGCGCCTCCGTCACCGGCACCGACGTCACCTGGGGGGCGCGGGGACGGGGGGGGGCACGCCGCGTCACCGCGGCCGCAGCGAACCCCCCCGGTGGATCCTGACCCCCCCCCCGAGCCCCCGGATCCCCCCCCATGTCCCCAATCCCCCCAATTCCCCGCCCAGGGCCCCCCCGTGTCCAAAATCCCCCCCAGTTCCCTCCTATGTCCCCCCCCGCGCCCCCCCATGTCCCAAATTCCCCCCCCCAAGGCCCCCCCATGTCCCCAATCCCCCCCCCGTGCCCCCCCCGCGCCCCCACATGTCCCAAATTCCCCCCCCCAAGGCCCACCCATGTCCCCAATCCCCCCCCCGTGCCCCCCCCGCGCCCCCACATGTCCCCAACCCCCCCAATTCCCACCCCAGGCCCCCAATTCCCCCCCCTTGACCCCCCCCATGTCCCAAATCCCCCCCTGTGCCCCCCCCGTGCCCCCCCATGTCCCCAATTCCCCCCCCCCAAGGCCCCCCCATGTCCCAAATCCCCCCAATTCCCTCCTGTGTCCCCCCACGTCTCCCCCCCATGTCCCCAATTCTCCCCAATTCCCCCCCCCAGGGTCCCCCCGTGTCCCCAATTCCCCCCCCCGCGCCCCCCCATGTGCCCGGTGCCCCCCCCACCTGCTGGACGAGGCTGTCCTGGTGCAGGCCGGGGGGGGGCACGCTGCGCAGCCGCTCCATCGTCTCGTACATCCCGGGGCAGCTCCGGAGCTTCTCGGGGCTCCCCAGCGCCTGGCGCAGCAGCACCAGCCCCACGCGGAACAGGATCTTCACCCCTGGGGGGGACACGGGGGGGTCACCGGGGCGGGGGGCGCGGGGGGGGCGTGGGGGGATGTAGGGGGGACGTGGGGGGACGTGGGGGGACGTGGGGGGACGTGGGGGGGTGTGGGGGGACGTGGGGGGGTGTGGGGGGACGTGGGGGGGTGTGGGATGGACGTGGGGGGGACGTGGGGGGGACGTGGGGGGGTGTGGGGGGGACGTGGGGGGTCACCAGAACAGGGGGGACACCGGGGGGACACTCACACGGACATGGGACACGGACGTGGAAGATGGGTCATGGACACGGAACACGGAGAGAGAACACGGGGATGGAAGGTAGAGACGGAACACGGACACGGAACACGGACACGGAACACGGACACGGAACATGGACACGGAACATGGACACAGAACATGGACATGAAACATGGGACATGGAACATGGACACGGAACATGGATGCAGAACATAGACATGGAACATGGACGTGAAACATGGAGATGGAACACGGAGACGGAACAAGGACACGGAACATGGGGACAGAACGCAGAGATGCAACATGGATGCAGAACACGGAGATGGAACACGGACATGGCACACGGACACGGGACATGGAGGCGGAACACGGACACAAAACAAACATGGAGACGGAACACGGGCACAGAACACGGAGATGGAACACGAAAACGGAACACGGACACTGAACGTGGAGACAGAACGTGGACACAGAACATGGAGACGGAACATGGAGATAGAACACGGAGATGGACCATGGACGTGGCACACGGACACGGAGACGGAACACGGGCACAGAACACGGAGATGGAACACGGCCAGGGCACACGGAGGCGGGACACGGAGGCGGGACACGGAGGCGGGACATGGAGGCGGGACACGGAGGCGGGCCACGTGTCGCGGCCCCGCCCGCGCGCTGACCCTCGCAGAAGAACATGTCCCAGACGCGCAGCACGGCGGCCCAGGGCAGGCTGCGCGCGAAGAGGCACATGAACCACTCCGTCAGGTAGAGCACCGGCTCCACCCGCAGGCGCCGCAGGTGCCGATGGGCCGCCGGCGCCGCCCGCCGCAGCAGCGCCCCAAACACCTCCCCGTCCAGCTGCAGCGCCTCCTGGGGGCAGAGGGGCGGCGTCAGCCCCGCCCCGCCACGCCCCGCCCCGCCCCGCTTTCGGACGCCGGCCGGCGTTGGGCGCCGACGGGGTTTGTTGAGGGTGTTGAACCGCGCTGACCCCGAGCCTTGAACCCCCTGTTGGCCACCTTCAGGGCCTATTGGCCACCCTTGGGCACCGTTGGCCATCACTGGCCACCGTTGGCCACCGTTGGCCACCACTGGTCACTGTTGACCATCATTGGCCACCGTTGGCCACCGTTGGGCACCGTTGGGCACCATTGGCCATCGTTGGCCACCCTTGGGCACCATTGGCCACCGTTGGCCACCCTTGGGCACCATTGGCCACCGTTGGCCACCGTTGACCACCACTGGTCACTGTTGACCACCCTTGGCCACCCTTGGTCACCATTGACCATTGTTGGCCAACATTGGCCACTGTTGGGCACTACGGACCCCCATTGGTCCCTGTTGACCCCCGTTAACCCCCCTTGACCCCCCTTGGCCCCCCTTGACCCCCCTTGGCCCCCATTGGCCCCTGCTGACCCCCCTGACCCTCCCTGACCCCACCGACCCCGATTCCCCCCCCGTCGACCCCCATCGGCCCCCATTGACCCCCCATTGACCACAACCCCCCCCATCCCTCCCATTGGCCCCCATCCCCCCCTGACCTTCGTTGACCCCAACCCCCTCCCGCCGTGACCCCCGTGCCCCGCCCCCCCGCCCCGCCCCCCCTCACCAGGCCGGCGCTGTAGTAGCCGGGCAGGTACTTCTCGCAGATCTGCACCAGGCACCAGAAGGCTTGCTGGGAGGGGCGGGGCGGAAGGGGCGGGGTCAGTGGGGGGACCCCGACACCCCACACACCCCCCCCGACCCCCCCCGACCCCCCTAAACCCCACCCGAGGTCGTGTCACCCCTCGTCCTCCCCCGCGCCCCGCCCACCCTCCCCGTCCCCCCCCCCCGACGACCACCAGGTGCCGCCTGCTCACCTTGTGCCCCGCCCCCTGCCCCGTGACCCCGCCCCGTGACCCCGCGTGACCCCGGCGTGACCCCGTGACCCCCACCTCGGCGGGCATGTGCATGAGGAGGACGGCGGCGACGGGGGCCTGGGCCTGGCAGTAGCCCTCCTGGGGGCGGTACACGGTGTAGGCCTTGAGGATGCGGTAGAGGTCCTGCTGCCTGGGGGCGGGGCCGGGGGGAGGAGTCAGTCACCGGGCGGTGGGCGTGGCCAGGGCACGGGGGAGGGGCTACGGGTGGGGGAGGGCAGAGAGCGGAAGGGGAAGGGCCAACGGCCAAGGGGAAACGGAGGGAGGCGGGGAGAGGGAGGAGGGTGTGGGGACGGGGGGAGGAGCCAAAGTGTGAGGGGAGGAGCCAATGAGGAAGGGGAGGAGCCAAGGAGGGAGGGGAGAAGCCTGTGAGGGAGGGGAGGAGCCTGTGAGGGGGAGGAATCTGTGGAAATGGGGAGCACTCAACGCAGAGGAGGAGGAGCCAACGCGGGAGGGAGGGGCCAGCCAGCAGGAGAGGGGGGCGGAGCCACACAAAGGGGTGTGTCCAAATGGGGTGTGACAACGGTGGGTGGGGCGTGGCTGTGGCAGGAGGGGCGTGGCCACGGGGAAGGGCTGGACTGGGATGGACCAGCTGGGGGGGGTGGGTGTGTCCCTATGTGGGCGTGGCCTGGGGAGAGGGGGGTGTCCTGGGAAAGGTGGGTGTGGCCTTGGGATGGGTGGGGCCTGCTGGGATGTGGGCGTGGCTTAAAACAGGTGGTCACGGCCTTGTAGAAGGGGGCGTGGCCTGGGGAGAAGATGGGAGTGGCTCAAGGGGAGGGTGGGCGTGGCCTGACAACATCTGGGCGTGGCCCATGTGGTGGCCGTGACCTAGAGGAAGGTGGGCGTGGCCATGGACAGATGGGCGTGGCCTGTAAGAAGACAGGCATGGTTTGGGAGAGGTGGGCATGGCACGAGGCAGGTGGGCGTGGCCTGAGGGGATATGGGCGTTGCCTAGCGACATGTGGGCGTGGCCCCGGCGGTGGGCGTGGCCTGGGCGAAGGTGGGCGTGGCCCGATGGGATGTAGGTGTGTGCTGGGACGGGTGGGCGTGGCCTGAAGGCAGGCAGACACAGCCCGGGACGGGTGGGCGTGGCCTGGAGGAAGGTGGGCGTGGCCTGTTGGAAATGTGGGCGTGTCCTACTCGCAGTGGGCGTGTCCTGGCGGGGGGGGCGTGTCCTACCCGTGCCCGCCGCGGGCGGCGAACATCTCGTGGAAGGGGAACTGCCGGTGCAGATCCTTCTCGATGGCGTCCAACCACCGCGCCTCCCCCGGCTGCCGCTCCAGCTCCTGCCAATGGGCAGCGGCGGTCACCCCCGCGGCCACGCCCGTCCCGCCGTGGCCACGCCCACTCCTAGATTAGCCCCGCCTCCTCACCTGGAACAGCCCCGGGTTCCGGTCGAGTTGAGCTTTGCTGTCGGAGAGGAGCTGCCAGGCCCGGGCCCGCAGGGAGGAGGGGATGCCCTTGCGGCAGCGCAGCTTCACCTGCCCCACGGACGGACCCACGGACGGACCCACGGACGGACCCACGGACACACGGACCCACGGACGGACCCACGGACGGACCCACAGGCCCCCCCGTCGGGCGGGTGCAGCGCCATGAGGGGAGGGAGGGACCCGCAGAACCCCGCTATGGGGCTGGGGGACCCTCCCAAATCCTTCTATGGGGCAGAAAGAACCTCCCAGACCGGTCTATGGGGCAGAACCCCCCCCCAGGGTGTGTTATGGGGCAGGGGGACCCCCCAAGCCCCTCTATGGGGCAGGAAAATGATTCCAGGGTCTGCTATGGGGCAGAAAAACTCCCCCAGGGTTTGCTATGGGGCAGGATGAACCCCCAAAACCCCTCTATGGGGCAGAAGAAGCCCCCCAGGGCCTGCTATGGGGCAGGAACCCTCCCCCAAACGTCACTATGGGGCAGGAAAACCCCCCCAGACCAGTCTATGGGGCAGATGAAGCCCCCAGAGCCTTCTGTAGGGCAGAACGAACCCCCCCAAACCCCGCTATGGGGCAAGAGAACCGCCCCCAAACCCTGCTATGGGGCAGGAAACCCTCCCAAACCCTGCTATAGGGCAGAAAACCGCCCCCAAACCCCTCTACGGGGCAGAAGAACCCCCTCAAACCCCTCTATGGGGCAGGAAGAACCTCTCAGACACCTCTAAGGGGCAGAAGGAGCCCCCCCATGGCCTTCTATGGGGCAGGACCCACCTTCTGGTAGCGCCGCGACAGCCACTTGTCCCAGTGGTTGAACATCTCGAGCCACTTCAGCTCCCGCTGCCGCGCCACGTCCAGGGGCACCGAGCAATCCCTGGGGGACGGGGGGAGGATGTGGGGGGGTCCCCGACACCCCACGGCCGCCCCCCAACCCCGTAGCGAGCCCCGAACCCGAACCCCACCCCATGTTGGGGCGGTGGGGTTGCGGGAGGGGAAAAAAACCACAACAAGGGAAGCGAGGGGATAAGGGAGTGGGGGGGGGGGGGGGTGTCCGAGCGCGTTTTTGGGTCGAAACGACCCGTTTTCGGGGGTGACTCACGGCGCCTCGCAGTACTGGCTGCCCCCCAGGAAGCCGTAGCGGTCGGTGCGGCGGTAGGAGGGCGCCGCCGCCTCCGAGTCGGAGCCCATGGAGCTGACGTCGTCGGGGAAGGGACCGGCCAGCGACTCCAACGTCCCCGACAAGAGGCTGACGGAGTCCAGGTCCCCCCCGGCGCCGCCGCTGCCCCCCCGCGGCGCCGGGATGCCGGGGCCGAGGCTCCCCTGCGAGCCCCGGCCCGGCCCGTTGGCCCCCGCCAGGCTGCGCTCGCCCGGGGAGCCCGAAATGGCCGCCACCGGGGTGGAGGAGCGCTCCAAGACGGCCGCCGAGGGGGCGGAGGGAGCCGCTGGCGCTGCCTCTGGCGCTGCCTCGCGTGGACTCGGCTCCAAGATGGCCGCCGCCGCGGCGGTGCGAGGCTCCGGCTCCTCGTTGCCCGCCGTTGACCCTCCGTTGGCCACCGTCGGCTTCCCGCGGGCTTCCGGCTCCTCGTTGGCTGCTGTTGGCAGCTTGGCGTCGGGTGGCGTTGGCACCAAGATGGCCGCCGTCGGCCTGACGCCGGCTCCCAGCTCTTCGTTGGCCGCCGTTGGCCCCAAGGTGGCCGCTGCTGGCCCCTCGTTGGTTGTTGATGGCTCCAAGATGGCCGCCGGTGACTCCAAGATGGCTGCCATCGGCCTCCCGTCAGCTTCCGGCTCTTCGTTGGCCGCAGTTGGCACCAAGATGGCCGCCGTTGACCCCGACGTGGCCGCTGCTGGCCCGTGGCTGGTTGTTGTTGGCCCCAAGATGGCCGCCGTCAGCCTCCCTCGGGCTCCTCCCTCCTGATTGGCCACCGCTGACCCCGAGACGCCCAGCCTTGACCCCACGCTGGCCTCCGTTGAGTGGGAAATGGCCGCCGTTGACACCTCGTCGGCCACGGTTGACCCCAAGATGGCCGACGTTGACCCCGTGATGGCCGACGTTGACCTCCCGCTCTCTTCCGCCACCTCATTGGCTGCCGTTGACGCTGCGTTGGCCACTGTTGACCCCGTGATGGCCGCCGTTGACCCCAAGATGGCCGATGTTGACCCCAAGATGGCCGACGTTGACCTCCCGCTATCCTCCGCCACCTCATTGGCCGCCGTTGACCCCGCGTTGGCCGCCGCTGACCCCAAGATGGCCGCCGCTGACCTCCCGCTCTCTTCCGCCTCCTCATTGGCCGCCGCCGCCCCGGTCCCGCCGCCGCCCCTTGACCCCGCGCTGACCTCCGCTGACCTCCAGGCGGCCGCCGCCTCCCCCGGGCCCTCATTGGCCGCCGTCGACCCCTCCGTGACCTCTGACCCCCGCCGTCCTTCCTCGCCCTCATTGGCCGCCTCCTCCCGCGGCCGCGGCTCTTCCTGCCCCTCATTGGCCGCCGCCCCCCGGGCGCTCGCGGCCGCCGTCACCCCATTGGCCAGAGGGGGTCCGGGGGCCATCTTGGGGCGGGGAGGGCGGGGCGGGGGCGCGGGGGGCCCCGTTTCCATGGCGACGGGCGGGGGGTGCCCGGGGCTGGCGGCGGCCGCAGCGACCCCGACCCCGCCCCTCCCCGGCGCTGCGCGCGCAGCCCCCGGCCAATCAGCGACAGGCCACGCCCACGCCCTCCAGCCCCCGCCCACACCCCTCCTCCCTCCCGCGGCGATTGGGCCGGGGAGAAACGGAGGGGGCGGGGACAGGAAGCGGAAGCGGCGCCCGCGCGCCTGAGAGGGCGGGACGGGACAGGGCGGAGCGGCCAATGGGAGCGCGGGGAGGGCTGACGGGCAGCGGAGGCGGGCAATCAGCGCGCGGGAAGGGGAAACGCCGCCAATCAGCGCGCGGGGGGGGCGGCGCCAAGCGATGGGAGCGCGGGGGGGCGGCGCTGACCAATGGGAGCGGGGCGCGGGGTGAAAGGCAGCCGCGGCGGCCAATCAGCGAGCGGGACGGCCTAGAGCCGTCAATCAGCGCGCGGGAAAGGCGGCGCCGACCAATGGGAGCGCGGCGCGGGATGAAAGGCGGCGGCGGCGGCCAATAGGAAAGCGGGAGCGGGCGGGACACGGCGGTGCCGCCAATCAGCGCACTGGGGAAGCGGCGCCGGCCAATGGGAGCGCGAGGGGGTCGGCGCCAAACGACGTGAGGGCGGGAGGCAGCGGCGCCGACCAATCGGAGCGCGGCGCGGAAGGGCGCCGGAAGCCAATGGGAACGCGGGAGAGGGCGGGGCGCGGAAGAGCCGTCAATCACCGCGCGGGGAGACGGTGCTGACCAATGGGAGCGCGGGGGGGGGGGGCGGCGCCGCTGGTCGGGGAATCGCGGTGGCTCGAAGGAGGCGGAGCCAGAGTCACGTGACGTGTTTATTGCTGCCGCCAGGCCCCGCCCACCGGGCGGCCGGTTGCCGGGGCAGCGGTTGCTTGGCAACGCCCCCCCCCCCCCCCGTGGTTGCCAGGCAACGGGGTCACTCCACCCCCCACTGCCACCCCACCACCCGCAGGTGATTGACAGCCGGGAGCCGGGGGGGCGCGGCCCGTAGCCCCGCCCACTCGCCCCCCACCTGCAGCCCCCGGGGGGCGGAGCGACCCGCTGGCTCCGCCCACTGGTCCTGGAGAAGTCGGGGGCGGGACCCCGAGGGGGCGTGGCCGGGCCAGTCCGGAAGGGGTGGGGCGTCCTGGGCGGAGCCCAGCTGTAGCACCGCCCACTCATCCAGCAAATTGTCCTCCGAGGGGGCGTGGCCTGCCCAGTCCTCCAACGGCGCTCGCACCTCCTCCTCCTCGGAGGGGGCGTGGCCACGTCCTGGGTCCGCCCACTCCAGCACCGTGGGGTGGGGCTTGTCCTCTGTGGGGGCGTGGCCAGGCCAGGCCCCTCCCACAGTCCCCTCCGAAGAGTCACAGGAGGGGGTGGGGCTGACCCGAAGCTCCTCCCACTCCTCGCCCAAGAGGCGTGGCTTCTCTGTTTGGGCGTGGCCTCGCTCTTGCCCCTCCCACTCGTGCTCCAGGGGGCGGGGCTTCCTCCTGGGCTCACCCTCCTGCTCCTTGCCACCCGCCCCCCCGGGGGGGGTGTTTCCTCTCCACGACCCCTCCCACAGGGGGTGGAGCTTGTCCACATGGGCGTGGCCACCCTCTAGCCCCTCCCGCTCCTCCCCTAGTGGGCGTGGCTTCCTCCTGGGCTCCCTCCCCGACTCCTCCTCCCCATCACCACCCCCCCTAGGGTCGGCATTCCCCCCCTCCAACCCCTCCCACAGGGGGTGGAGCTTCTCTATGTGGGTGTGGCCACCCTGTAGCCCCACCCAATTTTCCCCTAGTGGGCGTGGCTTCCTCCTGGGCTCACCCTCCTCCTCCCGGTCCCCATCCAGCCTCCCTCCAGGGCGGGTGTCTCCCCCCTCCAACCCCTCCCACAGCGGGTGGAGCTCCCCCCCGTGGGCGTGCCCACCCCGTAGCCCCTCCCACTCCTCCTCTAGTGGGCGTGGCTTCCCCCTGGGCTCGCTCTCCTCCTCCCGGTCCCCATCACCACCCCCCCGGCGAAGGACATTTCCCCTCTGTGCCCCCTCCCACAGCGGGTGGAGCTCCTCCCTGTGGGCGTGCCCACCCCGTAGCCCCTCCCACTCCTCCTCTAGTGGGCGTGGCTTCCTCCTGGGCTCACCCTCCTCCTCCCGGTCCCCATCCAGCCTCCCTCCAGGGCGGGTGTCTCCCCCCTCCAACCCCTCCCACAGCGGGTGGAGCTCCCCCCCGTGGGCGTGCCCGCCCCGTAGCCCCTCCCACTCCCCCTCCGCCCCCCCAGCGCCCTCCCCCCGTCCTGCCAGGCCCCGCCTCTTGCCGCAGGCCCCCTCGGCGTGGACGCGCTGGTGCCGGGCGAGGGTGGAGCTGCGGGCGAAGGCCTTCCCGCAGCGGGCGCAGGGGTAGGGCCGGTCGCCGGTGTGGGCGCGCTGGTGCACGGCCAGGTAGGAGCTGTCGCCGTAGCTCTTCCCGCAGAGGCGGCACCGGAAGGGCCGCTCCCCGGAGTGGGTGACGCGGTGGCGGAGCAGGTGGGAGCTCTCGGCGAAGCGCTTGCCGCAGTCGCCGCAGGCGTAGAGGCGCTCGCCCGTGTGGGTGCGGTGGTGGCGGGCCAGGTCGGAGCGCTGGGCGAAGGCTTTGCCGCAGCGGGCGCAGGCGAAGGGCCGCTCGCCCGTGTGGCTGCGCTGGTGGCGGATCAGGTGGGAGCTGAGGCCGAAGCGCTTCCCGCACTCCCCGCAGGCGAACGCGCGAGGACGAGGAGGAGGAGGAGGACGGGCAGCGGGAGCCGGGGGGGCGGCGGCACCGCGGGGGGGGCGGCAGCGCGGGGATGGGGCTGCGGGGGGGGGAAACGGGGGTCAGAGCTCGACCTGGACGCGCGTGTGGGTGTCCCCATGTGCGTGTCCCCCCCCCACGCCACCTCCTCTCCCCTGGGGGGGTGCCCCGGGGTTGGCCCCCCCCCCTCCCTCCTCCTCGTGGCCCCGGGGCTCTTCGGGCAGAGGGAAGCCTGTGGGGATGCGAGGGGGGGGCTCAGTGGGGGGGACACACACACACACGCAGGCAGCCGGGCCCGGGGATCCCAGCCCCCCCGGGTCATCACGGATCCCCCCCAGGGCCTAAAAGACCCCCCCATGGCCCAACCCCCCCCCAAAAGGGTGTTCAGGGACTAAAAGAACCCCCAGGGTGCTCGGGGACCCCCCCGGGCCTAAACGACCCCCCCAAGGTGCTCAGGGACCCCCCCCCGGGGTGCTCAGGGACCCCCCCTCGCCCCCAGCCCTTACCCGGGGTGCCAGCGTCCTCCTGGGGGGGCTCCTGGCCCAGCACCCCCCACTCCTCCATCGCGGGGCCCCCGGCACCGTCAGCCCCCGGCCCTGGGGGGGGGAGAGGAGTGAGCCAGGGCCCCCCCCCAGCACCCTGAGCCCCCCCCAACCTGCACCAGGGACCCCCCCACACGCCCAGGGCCCTCCAGTCTGTCCCAGTGACCCTCCAGTCTATCCCAGTGACCTCCTCACCCCCCCAGTCTATCCCAGTGACCCCCCCAGTCTATTCCAGTGACCCCCCCACACCCCCAGTCTATCCCAGTGACCCCCCCACACCCCCAGGCCCCCCCAGTGACCCCCCCACACCCCCAGGCCCCCCCAGTCTATCCCAGTGACCCCCCCAGTCTATCCCAGTGACCCCCCCAGTGACCCCCCGACACTCCCAGTCCCCCCCCCCGCCCTCAGCCCCACTCACCGCGGCCCCCATCCGCTCCCCCCCCCCCCGGGCCCCCCCCGGTGCCCTGAGGCCGCCGGAACCGCCGCGGCTGTAGCGGGGCGGGGGGGGGGCCGAGAGGGGACAGAAACCGGAACCACCGAGACGCCACTTCCGGTTGCGCACCCCCCACCCCGGGCCGCTCTAGCCGTCTCGGAGGCCCTCCCCTTAGCGCCGCCTCTATGGTTGGGGGCGGAGCGTCGCTTCCTTCCGGTGGGCGGGACAAAGCGGGGAAGGGGGAGGGGCGTGGTTCGGCCGCAAAGGGCGAGCGCTGATTGGCGGCGCGCCGCGCGCGGACTACGCCTCCCGTCGTCCTTTGCGGCGCCGCCGCCATTTTGTGACGCGGCGGGCGGAGGCGGGAGGAGGGAGGCGGAGGGGGGGGGGGGGGGTGAGGCCGCCGCCCCCCGCCCGTTCCCCCCCCGCCGGCCCCGGCCCCGGCCCCGGCCCCGGCCCGGGAAGGCTCCGGGGGGGCCGCTCCTCCCCCTCCTCTTCCTCCTGTCCAGGGAGAGGGACGGAGGGAGGAGGCGGGGGGGGAATATTCACCCGCCGCCGCTCCCGGGGGGGGAGTTGACGGGGCGGGGGGGGCCGGTGGCGGCAGCGGGGCCTCCCTCACCCTCCCGGCCCTGCCGATGGCGCCGGGCCCGGCCCCACGGTGCGGCTGCAGGTGAGGCCCGGACCGGGAGGGAGGAAAAAAAAAAAAAAAAAAAAAAAGGGGGGGGGCAGGCGGGTCACACCCCCCTCCCCAGCCCGGTGACCCCCTCCCCAGCCCGGTGACCCCCCCGTGTCACTAACGGAGCGTCCGCTTCTCTCTTCTTCCTTCCGACGGCGCCGCGGTCCCCGGGATGTCCCCGGTTCGCCCCCCCCCCCCCCCCTTGTCACCTCGCTCTGCCCTGACCCCCCCGTGCCCCCCCAGCCGGTGCTGCCCCCCCCGGCCGTGTGCGGGGCCTGCGGCGCGGCGGGGCCGGAGGAGCGGTTGGAGCTGTCGCTGATGGAGTGCAGCCTCTGCGGGGAGATCGTGCACCCCCGCTGCCTCCAGGTGGAGGGGGACCCCCCCGTACCCCGAGATTTTTTTTGGGGGGGCGGGGGGAAAGAGGGGACCCCCCAAAATCAAACCGTGGCGCTTCCGCACCCGCAACTCGCACCTGCTCCCCCTGATCTCGATCTGTGGGGTTTTGGGGACCCCCCTCTAAATTTTGGGGCACCCCCGTACTTATAGGGGACACCCCACATGTGGGGGACCCCCTTTACCCAAAATTGAGGTGTTTTCCCCCAAAATTGGGGTGTCCCACCCCCCAAAAATGAACCGTGCGACTTCCACACCCACAACTTTAACCCACGCCTCCTGATATCAATCTGTGGGGTTTTGGGGCCCCCCCCTTAAATTTGGGGGACCCCCTTACTTATAGACGACACGCCACATGTGGGGGACCCTCCTTTGCCCAAAACTGCGGCGTTTTCCCCAAAAATTGGGGTGTCCCACCCCCCCTAAAAATCAACTGCGGCGCTACCACACTCGCAACTTGCACCCGCTCGCCCTGATCTCAATCTGTGGGATTTTGGGGACCCCCCTTTAAATTTTGGGGCACCCCCCTACTTATAGGGGACCCCCCCACATGTGAGCAGCCCCCCTTTACCCAAAATTGGGGCTTTTTACCCCAAAATTGGAGGCTGTGTCCCCCCCAAAATAACGAACTAAACCACACCCACACCCGCAACCTTCACCCCCCCCCTTCCATCCGCGGGGTTTTGGGGCCCCCCCCTTTAAATTGGGGGGCCCCCCCCTCCCTTATAGGGTCCCCCCCCAATGCGGGGGACCCCCTTTTTCCCAAAATTGTTGTTTTTTTCCCCAAAATTCCCACAGATGGGGCGGGCGGAGGCCACGATCAACCCCGAGATCCCCAACTGCTGGGAGGGCCCCAAGTGCCGGCGGGGACGCGGCGCCGAGGTGGGGGGGGACAGCCCCCCCCCCAAAAAAAAAAATAAAAGTTTGGGGGCAATTTCCGGCCTTTTGGCCAATTCCGGAGGGATTTGGGGGCGGTTCGAGGGGTTTTGGGGCCGTTTCTCTGGGTTTTGGGGCCGTTTCTCGGGGTTTCGGGGCCGTTTCTGGGTTTTGGGGCCGTTTCTCGGGGTTTTGGGGCCGTTTCTGGGTTTTGGGGCCGTTTCGGGGCTCCGGGGCCGTTTCTCGGGGTTTTGGGGCCGTTTCTCGGGGTTTTGGGGCCGTTTCTCTGGATTTTGGGGCCGTTTCTCGGGGTTTTGGGGCCGTTTCAGGGCTCCGGGGCCGTTTCTCTGGATTTTGGGGCCGTTTCTCGGGGTTTTGGGGCCGTTTCAGGGCTCCGGGGCCGTTTCGGGGTTTTGGGGCCATTTCTCGGGGTTTCGGGGCCGTTTCGGGGCTCCCTGCGCCTGCGGGACCTGCTGCTGCCCCCCGAGCGCGGGCACGGTCAGGGGCCCCCCGAAACCGGGCTGAACCCCCGGCTTGGGAAACCGGGCAGAGGGGCGGCGGGGGGCAACGGGGATTGGGGGGGGACGGGGGGATTTGGGGGGACGGGGGGATTTGGGGGGACGGGGGGACTTGGGGGGAAGGGGGGGATTGGGGGGGACGGGGGGATTTGGGGGGGACGGGGGGATTTGTGGGGATTTGGGGGGGACTTGGGGGGACATGAGGAATTGGGGGGGATTTGGGGGCACACGGGGAATTCGGGGGGTTCGAGGGATTTAAGGGATTTGTGGGTCCGCAGGGACTGCGGGGGGGTCCCATGGGGGCTCCCCTGACCCCCCTTTCCCCTCCCGAGGGCCATTCCCCCCCCCTTTTTCCCCCTGACCCCCCCCGACCCCCACTTTTGCCCCCCCCAGTGCCATTTCACCCCCCGAGCCCCCCCCAGGGCCATTTCTCCGGACCCCCCTTTTTGCCCCCCCAGCGCCCCCCGAGGGCCGCGGCCGCCTGCCCACCCTGGCCCTGGGGGGCTGCGGCACAGCCTGGCCGAGCTCAGCCTGGCAGGTGGGGGCACCCGGGGGGGGCCGGGACATCTCGGGGGGGTCGGGGACATTCTGGGGGGGTTTGGGGATATTTGGGGGGGTTTGGGGATATTTGGGGGGGTTTGGGGACATTCTGGGGGGTTTAGGGATATTTGGGGGGGTTTGGGGACATCTCGGGGGGCGTTGGGGACATTCTGGGGGGGTTTGGGGACATTCTGGGGGGGTTTGGGGATATTTGGGGGGTTTGGGGACATCTCGGGGGGGTTGGGGACATTCTGGGGGGGGTTGGGGACATTCTGGGGGGGTTTGGGGACCTCTGGGGGGGTTTGGGGACATCTCGGGGGGGTTTTGGAGATTTCGGGGGGGTTGGGGACACCCTGAGGAGTCGGGGGTGCCCAGAAACACTCGGTGGGGGGGTGTTGGGGACACTGGGGGGGTTTGGAGCCACCCGGGGGGGACTCGGGGACACATTTTTGTCTCTCCCGCCCCCGCCATGTCCCCCCGCGCCCCCCCGCGCCCCCCGTCCGCCTGCCCGAGGAGAAGCTGCTGCTCAAGGACGGCTGAGGGGGGGCAGCGGGGCCTCGGGGACCCCCCCCGGGACATGGGGACCCCCCAGCACACTGGGGACCCCCCCCGGAGCATTGGGGACCCTCCCGGGACGTTGGGGATTCGTTACGGACATCGGGGACCCCCCCAAAAAATATTTGAGGACCCCCCCCCGGATATTGGGGGGTATTTGTGGGGAGTGGGGACCCCCCGGGACAGAATAACCCCCCCCAACGCTGTAGCCCCCGCAGGGACGTTGGGGACCCCCCCCGGATAGTGGGGACCCCCCCGAGGGCCTGGGACCCCCCCCAAAAGTTTGGGGTCCCCCCTTTGCCCCCTCCCCAGATTTGACCAGGTTAATTCAATCTATGCACTGACGGGGAGGGGGCGGGAGGCCACGCCCCCTCCACCGTAGCCACGCCCCCAGGCTGTAGCCCCACCCCCGGGGGGTGATTGGCAGCAGCAGGTGGTCCCACCCACCCCCTCAGGGATGGGGGGCGTGGCTTGGAGAAGCCACACCCCCACCAAGATCTGATTGGCAGATGGGGCGTGGCTTGTTGAGGCCACACCCCCCTCCCAGCGTGCTTGGGGTGGGGCTTTAACAGGCTCCGCCCACCCGTGTGGGAGGGGCGGGGCCGTCTATTGGGGATTGGAATGGGCGCTGTGGCCACGCCCCCTCCCCAGGGCTGGTGGGCGGAGTCCAGAGGGGGCGGGGCTTCCCCTCCCTTTTCATACTTGAACAGTTACTTGAATGGGGGCGGGGCCTCCCCCAAGCTCAGCCACGCCCCCTGCCCCTCCCCCGGACCAAAGCGGCCCCTCCCCCAACCGCGGGGGCGGGGCGGGGGCGGGGGCGGGGGCGGGGCCTCGCGGTGCCGCCAATAAACGCTCCGATGGGGCTTTTCGATTTTTTTTTAAAAAACAAAAAACCTCGAAATCGGTGAATTGGTGACACGGGGGGGAGGGGCGGCCCCGCCCCCTCGTTACCGCGATATGCAAAATTTATGCAAATGGAGCCGCGGGGGGGGAATAACGCGGCAAAACCGCGGCCACGTCTCGAAATTAAACCGGGGAAAGCGCGGCCGCAGGTTCGCCGCGAAATATTTCAGCTAAAATGAATTTTTAGAAAATTTTAAAAACTGAAAGGTTTAAAAAACTGAAAGCGGGGCGCAAGAAACGCGCAAAAAGGTGAAAAATATTTTTAAAAATTATAAAAATCAGGCGGGGGGGGCAGGGAAAAAATGAAATCGGCGAAAGCACGGCTGCAGATTCGCCGCGAAATATTTCAACGAAAATAAATTTTAAAAATTTTTAAAAATTGAACGGTTTAAAAACTGAAAGTGTCGCCCGAAAAACGCGCAAAAAGGAAAAACTATTTTTAAAAATTTAAAGAAATAAGCGGGGGGGGGGGGGGGGGAGTGAAAAAAATTAAATGGGGGAAAGCGCGGCCGCAGATTCGCCGTCAAATATTTCAACGAAAATAAATTTTTTAAAATTTAAAAAATGAACAGTTTAAAAAACTGCAAGCGGCGCCCGAAAAACGCAGAAAAAAGGCGAAAAAAAATTTAAAAAATAAACGCGGGGGGGGGGGGGGCCGCGGCCGCAGATTCGTCGCGGCGCCGCGGGCGCGGTTTATATTTTTCCCTCCGCGCTGGTTCCCGCGGGGGGGGGGGGGGTGTTTCGGGGGGTTTTGGCGCCGCCCGCGGAGTTTTTGGGGAACTTTCGGGGGATTTCGGCGCCCGCGGAAAGTGCCGGGCCGCCGCGCGCATGCGCGGGGAGGGGTCGCTCGGCGCATGCGCGGGGGGTCTCCGCGCGCATGCGCCCACCCGCCGTGCGCATGCGCCAGGCCCGCATCGCGCATGCGCGCGGCCTCTCGCGAGAGCGGCCGGAGGCTCCGCCCCCTCCGCCCCCCCCCCGCCCTCAGTCCCGCTCTGGCGGCGGCGGCGGCGGCAGCTCCGGCCCCGGCGGCGCCTCCGCGGATCTCCCGCGGGTCCTCCGCGCCCCCCCGCGGGTCCTCCGCGCCCCCCCGCGCCCCCCCGCGGCCCCCCGCGCCCCCCGGAGCGGGTGTGATCCGGCTCGGCCCCTCCGGCCCCGCTGGAGGGGGCGGCGGCGGGAGCGGGCAGGTGAGGGGGGGGGGAGGGAAGGGGCGGCTGGGGGGGAGATGGGGGGTGAGGGGGGACTTGGGGGGCTGAGGGGGGAGATGGGGCTTGTGCGGGGAGTTGGGGGGCAGAGGAAGAACTTGGGGGGTGGGAGAGGCTTGGGGGGCTGAGGGGGGAGTTGGGGGCGAGGGGGGACTTGGGGGGCTGAGGGGGCATGGGGGTGAGGGGGGAGATGGGGGGGTGGGGAAGAACTTGGGGGGCTGAGGGGGAGATGGGGCTTGTGGGGGGAGTTGGGGGGCTGAGAGGAGACTTGGGGGTCTGGGGGCAGAATTGGGGGTGAGGAAGAACTTGGGGGGCTGAGGGGGACTTGGGGCGTTTGGGGGGCTGAGGGGGGAGTTTGGGGGCCGAGGGGGCACTTGGGGGGTGAGGAGGGATCCGGGGGGAACATGGGGGTCGGGGGGGGGAGGACCCACACAAGGTGCGGGGGGGAACTTGGGGGTCTGGGGGGGGGGATCTGTGGGTCCGTGGGGTGGATCTGTGGGGCAGGGAGGTCCGTGGGGTGGATCTGTGGGGCAGGGGGGTCCGTGGGGTGGATCTGTGGGGCAGGGGGGTCCGTGGGGCGCGCTGTGACCCCCCCGCGCCCCCCAGGGTCGATGCGGCGATGGAGGCGGAGGCGGGGGGTGACAGCCAGCGCCTCCCCCCCCCGCCCTGGCGCAGCTACAAGCTGCTGGTGGACCCGGCCCTGCGCCGCGCCCCCCACAAGGTCTATCGCTACGATGGCGTCAGCTTCAGCGTCCCCGTGAGTGGGGGGCGCCGCGCCGGGGGGCGCCCCAGAGAGCCGGGGGGCGCCCCAGAGAGCGGGGAGGGGGGGCCAAGGAGCTGTGGGGTGCCCCGTAGATCTGTGGGGAAGCCCCAGAGAGCCAGACTGTGCCCCATAAATTGGGGGGGGCAGCACCCCATGGATCGGCGGGGGCCCATAGATCCATGGGGCACCCCATAGATCAGGGAGGGGTACATAAATCAATCCGGGGGTGCCCCATAGATCGATCTGGGGGGAGGCCCAGGGGGGGCAGCAGGTGCCCTACAGATCAACTTGGGGGGTTCCCCATAGATGTGGGGGGGGCCCTATAGCCATTTGGGGGTGCCCCATAACCCCGCATCGTGCCCCACGGCTGCCCTGTCCCCCCCCCGCGGTTGGTTTTGTGGCGCTGGGGGGCTTCACGTGTGGGGCCTCGGGTGCCCCGAGGTGTGGGGCGCCCCACAGATCCCCCAACCCCCCATGGGGCACCCCACAACCACCCCCAGACCCCCCCAATTCCTATGGGGCGCCCCATAGACCCCCCCAACACCCCATGGGGCACCCCACAACTTCCCCAGGCCCTCCTGTACCCCATGGGGTGCCCCATAGACCCCCCCCAATGCCCCACAGACACCCCCCCAGCGCCTCATACCCTATGGGGAGCCCCACAGAGCCCCCCATCTCTGTGGGGCACCCCACAGACCCCCCCAACACCCCATAGACCCCCCCCAGCCCCCCCAATCCCTATGGGGTGCCCCGCAGACCCCCCCCAACACCCCATAGACCCCCCAATCCCTATGGGGCGCCCCACAGACCCCCCCCAACACCCCATAGACCCCCCCAATCCCTATGGGGCGCCCCACAGACCCCCCCCAACACCCCATAGTCCCCCCAATCCCTATGGGGCGCCCCACAGACGCCCCAACACCCCATAGACCCCCCCAGCCCGCCATGGGGCGCCCCACAGACCCAGCCCCCCATGTTGGGGTGCCCCCCCAGGACTCGGGGTTCCCCCCCGCGGGCGCCGTCCAGGACCCCCGGCCCCGGCGCATCTGGGCCAAGCACCGGGACCTGTCGCTGCCCGTCCCCAAGTTCAAGGTGAGCGGTTTGGGGCAAATTCCGGGGGATTTGGGAAAAGGGGCGAAGGGAGGGGCTTTGGGGCAAATTCCGGGGGATTTGGGGAAAAGGGGCGAAGGCTTTGGCTTTTTTTGGGCTTTTTTTTTTGGGCTTTTTTTTTTGGCTTTTTTTTTTGGCTTTTTTTTTCTGGCTTTTTTTTTCTGGCTTTTTTTTTCTGGCTTTTTTTTTCTGGCTTTTTTTTTCTGGCTTACTTTGATTTTAACGCGGGTTCTTTGGAGAATTTTGGGAATTTTTTTTGGCTTTTTTGGGGGCACATTTTAATCCTGACGGCGGGGGTTTGGGGTGTTTGGGCGGGTTTTTGGGCGGGTTTTGCTGCTTTTTTGGGGGGTTTGGCTGTGTTTCCGGGGTGTGTTTTCAGCTTTTTTCGCGTCCTGTTCCAATCCTAACTCCCTGGCGTGTTTTTTGGCGTTTTTCGTGTTATTTTTTTGGGGCGGGGGGCGCAGCTGGACGAGTTCTACGTGGGTCAGATCCCGCTGAAGGAGGTGACGTTCGCCCGCCTGAACGACAACGTGCGGGAGGGGTTCCTGGCCGAGATGTGCCGCAAGTACGGGGAGGTGGAGGAGGTGGAGATCCTGCTGCACCCCCGCACCCGCAAGCACCTGGGGCTGGGCCGCGTCCTCTTCGCCAGCACCCGCGGCGCCAAGGAGAGCGTCAAGGCGCTGCACAACACCTCCGTCATGGGCAACATCATCCACGCCCAGCTCGACATCAAAGGTGGGCGCGGGCGCCGCCGGGCCGGGGGGCGAGGGAAAACGGACTCGGGGCGTTGAGGGGCGAAAAAAACCCGGAATTGGGGTGTTAAAGGGTTAAAAAAACCCGAATTGGGGAGTTAAAGGGTTAAAAAAACCCGAATTGGGGTGTTAAAGGGTTAAAAAACCCCGAATTGGGGTGTTAGAGGGTTAAAAAAACCCCGAATTGGGGTGTTAGAGGGTTAAAAAAACCCCGAATTGGGGTGTTAGAGGGTTAAAAAAACCCCGAATTGGGGTGTTAGAGGGTTAAAAAACCCCGAATTGGGGTGTTAGAGGGTTAAAAAACCCCGAATTGGGTGTTAGAGGGTTAAAAAAACCCGAATTGGGGTGTTAGAGGGTTAAAAAAACCCGAATTGGGGTGTTAAAGAGTGAAAAAACCCCGACTCGGGGCGTTAAGGGGCGAAAAAAAACGGAATTGGGGTGTTTTGGGACAAAAAGCCCAAAGTTGGGGTATTGTGTGATAAAAAATCCCCAGACTCGGGGTGTTAAGGGGCAAAAAAAATGGAATTCGGGTGTTCTGGGATAAAAAAAAAAAATGGAATTGGGTTTTCCGGGAGAGAAAAAGCAGAAATTGAGAAAAAATTAAAAGTGGGGCCGTTTTGGGGCCCAAAATCCCCGAAATGGGGCCGTTTTGGGGCCCAAAATCCCCGAAGTGGGGCGCCCCGGGCCGTGGGGTGACGGCGGCGCTGCGGGGCGCAGGGCAGCAGCGCATGAAGTACTACGAGCTGATCGTCAGCGGCACCTGCACCCCCCTGACCGTCCCCACCGGCGGCAGGGCCGGCGACAAGGGCGAGGCGGTACGGGAACGGGGGGAACGGGGAAACGGGGGGAAAGGGAAAAAGGGGGTTTGGGGGAAAAACGGGGGGAAAAGGGAAAAAGGGGTTTGGGGGAAAAACGGGGGGAAAAGGGAAAAACGGGGGGAAAAGGGAAAAAGGGGGTTTGGGGGAAAAACGGGGGGAAAAGGGAAAAAGGGGGTTTGGGGGAAAAACGGGGGGAAAAGGGAAAAAGGGGGTTTGGGGGAAAAACGGGGGAAAAGGGAAAAAGGGGGTTTGGGGGAAAAACGGGGGGAAAAGGGAAAAAGGGGGTTTGGGGGAAAAAACGGGGGAAAAGGGAAAAAGGGGGTTTGGGGGAAAAACGGGGGGAAAAGGGAAAAAGGGGGTTTGGGGGAAAAACGGGGGGGAAAAGGGAAAAAGGGGGTTTGGGGGAAAAACGGGGGAAAGGGAAAAAGGGGGTTTGGGGGAAAAACGGGGGGAAAAGGGAAAAGGGGGTTTGGGGGAAAAACGGGGGGAAAGGGAAAAAGGGGGTTTGGGGGAAAAACGGGGGGAAAAGGGAAAAAGGGGGTTTGGGGGGAAAAACGGGGGAAAAGGGAAAAAAGGGGGTTTGGGGGAAAAACGGGGGGAAAAGGGAAAAAAGGGGGTTGGGGGGGAAATTTTTTTGGGGGGGAGGAAGGAGAAAAATGGATTTTTTTTGGGGGAAAAGTGATTTTTGGGTGGAAAAAGGAGGATTTTGGGGTTGGGGGGGGGGGGCGGCGCGTTTTGGGTGAGTTTTGTCCCATTCTGGGGGGCCCTGAGCCCCCGTTTCCCCCCATGGCGCCATTTTGTGTCCCCCCCCCCCCCCCAACCTTTCACCCCCAAAATGGCGCCATTTGTCCCCCCCCCCAAAAAAAAAGTCGCCATTTTGTCCCGCCCCTTTCTCTCACCCCAAAACGCCGCCATTTTGTCCTCCCCCGCCCCAAAACGCCATCTTGAGGCCCCCCCGACCTTTTCACCCCCATTTTGAGCCCCCCCTCCCCAAAAACGGCGCCATTGTCCCGCCCCCTTTCCTCACCCCAAAACGCCGCCGTCTTGAGGCCCCCCCCAACCTTTTCCCCCCCAGAGCGGCGCCGTTTTGTCCCGCCCCTTTCTCTCACCCCAAACCGGCGCCGTTTTGTGCCCCCCCCCACCCCAAAACGCCGCCATCCGCCCCCCCCAGGGTCCGTTTCGGGGTGCCCTGACCCCCCCTTTGCCCCCCCACCCCAAAACGCCGCCATCCGCCCCCCCCAGGGTCCGTTTCGGGGTGCCCTGACCCCCCCTTTCCCCCCCGCAGGCGCAGCCGGAGCCGCGTCGCCGTCACTCGGCCGACGGCACCTTCGCCCCCGCCCCGGGCAACGGGACCCCCGACCCCCCCGCGGGGGGCGGCTTCGGCGCCTTCCCCGCCCCCGGCGCCCCCTTCGCGCCGCCCTTCGCGCCCGAGGGCCCCCCCTACGCCGGCAGGTCAGGCCCCCCCGCCCCCCGTTATTTGCGGGGGATTCGGGTTTTTGCGTTCCCGGGCTCGGAGTCGAGATCGGCGGGGGGGGCGCGGGGGGGGCGCGGGGGGCGCGGGGGGCGCGGGGACGCGGAGTCGCCGTCCCGGGGGACGCGCCCCGAACCCCAACGCGGCGCCGGAGCGTAGAAAGGAATCGCCCCGAGTCCGCCGGGCCGGAAAGCGCAACGGAAGCGGAATCGCAAAGCCGAGGCCAGAATCGAAGTCGGAATGAAATCGGAGTTAAAGTGAAAAATTGGAATTGAAATCGGAATTGAAGTGAAAAATTGGAATTGAAATCGGAATTGAAGTGAAAAATTGGAATTGAAATCGGAATTGAAGTGAAAAATTGGAATTGAAATCGGAATTGAAGTGAAAAATTGGAATTGAAATCGGAATCAAAGTAAAATCAAAATTAAATTGAAATTGAAATCGAAATCAAAAATCAAAATTAAATTGAAATTGAAATCGAAATCAAAAATCAAAATTAAATTGAAATTGAAATCGAAATCAAAAATCAAAATTAAATTGAAATTGAAATCGAAATCAAAAATCAAAATTAAATTGAAATTGAAATCGAAATCAAAAATCAAAATTAAATTGAAATTGAAATCGAAATCAAAAATCAAAATTAAATTGAAATTGAAATCGAAATCAAAAATCAAAATTAAATTGAAATTGAAATCGAAATCAAAAATCAAAATTAAATTGAAATTGAAATCGAAATCAAAAATCAAAATTAAATTGAAATTGAAATCGAAATCAAAAATCAAAATTAAATTGAAATTGAAATCGAAATCAAAAATCAAAATTAAATTGAAATTGAAATCGAAATCAAAAATCAAAATTAAATTGAAATTGAAATCGAAATCAAAAATCAAAATTAAATTGAAATTGAAATCGAAATCAAAAATCAAAATTAAATTGAAATTGAAATCGAAATCAAAAATCAAAATTAAATTGAAATTGAAATCGAAATCAAAAATCAAAATTAAATTGAAATTGAAATCGAAATCAAAAATCAAAATTAAATTGAAATTGAAATCGAAATCAAAAATCAAAATTAAATTGAAATTGAAATCGAAATCAAAAATCAAAATTAAATTGAAATTGAAATCGAAATCAAAAATCAAAATTAAATTGAAATTGAAATCGAAATCAAAAATCAAAATTAAATTGAAATTGAAATCGAAATCAAAAATCAAAATTAAATTGAAATTGAAATCGAAATCAAAAATCAAAATTAAATTGAAATTGAAATCGAAATCAAAAATCAAAATTAAATTGAAATTGAAATCGAAATCAAAAATCAAAATTAAATTGAAATTGAAATCGAAATCAAAAATCAAAATTAAATTGAAATTGAAATCGAAATCAAAAATCAAAATTAAATTGAAATTGAAATCGAAATCAAAAATCAAAATTAAATTGAAATTGAAATCGAAATCGGAATCAAAATTAAATTGAAATTGAAATCGGAATCGGAATCAAAATTAAATTGAAATTGAAATCGGAATCGAATCAAAATTAAATTGAAATTGAAATCGAAATCAAAAATCAAAATTAAATTGAAATTGAAATCGAAATCAAAAATCAAAATTAAATTGAAATTGAAATCGAAATCAAAAATCAAAATTAAATTGAAATTGAAATCGAAATCGGAATCAAAATTAAATTGAAATTGAAATCGAAATCGGAATCAAAATTAAATTGAAATTGAAATCGAAATCGGAATCAAAATTAAATTGAAATTGAAATCGAAATCGGAATCAAAATTAAATTGAAATTGAAATCGAAACCGGAATCAAAATTAAATTGAAATTGAAATCGAAACCAAAAATCAAAATTAAATTGAAATTAAAATCAAAATCAAAGTAAAATCAAAATTAAGTTAAAATTGAAATCGAAACCAAAAATCAAAATTAAATTGAAATCAAAATCAAAGTAAAATCAAAATTAAATTGAAATCAAAATCGAAGTTGAAGTAGAATCGAAATTAAATTGAAATCGAAATTTAAAATCAAAATTAAATTAAAATTGAAATTGAAATCAAAAATCGAAATTAAATTAAATGGAGATGGGCCTCAAGAATCAAGGTGAAACCGCGCCCGAAGCGAAGGCGGGATCCGAGTCGGAGTCAGCCCGAGCTGCGGCGGGCTCCCCTCCCCCTCGGCGCTGCCCCTGCTCCGGGCTCGGGCCCGCCCGCGTTTGGGCCCCGCCCCGGCGCGGGGCCGCGGTTCCGATTGGCCCGCGGGGGTGGGCGTGGCCGCGGCGGCTCCGCCCCGGCTCCGCCCGGGTCTGGGGGCGCTGGCTGGGGCGCGCTCTGCCGCCGCCCCCCCTGACGGATCCCCCTTTCTCCCCGCAGGCTGCCCTTCCCCCCGGAGCCCTTCGCCGCCCCCCGGCGCCCGGAGGGGGGGCTCCGCGGGGGGGGGCGGGGCCGGGGGTCCCTTCCCCGCCGCCCCCCGCCGCGCCCCCCCGCCGCCGCCGCCGGAGCCTTCCTCCCTTACGCCTACGACCCCCCCGGCCGCTACGCCCGGCAGCCTTCGGCCTCCTCCACCCCCCTCCTCCTCCTCCTCCTCCTCCTCCCTCCTCCTCCCGCCGGCGCCCCCCCCGCCCCCCCCGCGAGGACGAGCCGCCCCCCCCTCCCTCTTCATCCTCCTCCTCCTCCTCCTCCTCCTCCTCGACGCCAGCGGCCGCCTTCCCCCCTCCCTCCTCCTCCTCCTCCTCCTCCTCCTCCTCCTCCTCCTCCACCGCCGGGGGGGTCCCCGACCCTTATTTCTCCCCGTTCGGTACCTCCGACCCCCCCCCGCCCCCCCCCCCCCTCCTCCTCCTCCTCTTCCTCCCCCCCCCGCCCCCCCGGATCCCCTCGATTTCCGTCTCAACCCCGAGCCCTTCGCCCCCAATTCTCTGCCCCGCAGCGAACTGCTGACCCCCGCCGACACCCCCCCTTTGCCCCCGCCGCCCCCGCCGCCCCCCCCGATGCCCCCCCCGCCGCCCCGGGGGGGGTCCCCGGCCCCGAGGCCACGCCCGAGAGCGTCCCCTTCGCCCACCACAGCAGCCTCGACTCCCGCATCGAGGCGCTGCTCAAGGAGCGACGCTCCAGCTTCTCCTTCCTGCCCCCCCCCGACGAGGAGGAGGACGACGACGACGACGAAGACGACGACGAGGAAGAACGAACGCCCCCGCCCCCCCGCGACCAAGCGTCGCCCCCCCGGGATGACAAAAACCACGGCGACACCCCCAAAAAAACAACCACCCCCCCGCCGCCGCCGCCGCGGAACGACCCGACGACGCCCCCCAACTCCGTCCTGGGGGGGGGCATCAAGGGGAGGGCCCCCCCGGCCTGGCTGGGGCCCCCCCGCCTCTTCTGCCTCTGCTTCATCATCATCATCATCATCACCCGCAGACGGGGGGAGCCCTGGAGGGGGTCGGAGCCGGGGGGGGGTCCCGAAGGGCCCCCCCGAGTCGCCAAAGCCAACGGGCAGGAGAGGGTAAGGGGGGGGGGGGATTTGGGGTGTCTGGGGGGGCCCTGGAGGGGGTGGGGGGGGGATTTCGGGTGCTGGGGGGGATTTGGGGGGTCATTGGGGGTTGGGGGGCGTTTTGGGGGATTTGGGGTGTCTGAGGGCAGTTTGGGGGGGTCCTGGAGGGGGTTGGGGAGGGTTTGGGGTATCTGGGGGGGGGGGATTTGGGGTATCTTGGGGTTTTGGGGGGGTCATTGGGGGTTTTGGGGGGGATCTGGGGGAATTGGGGGTGTCTGAGAGGGTTTGGGGGGGTCCTGGAGGGGGTGGGGGGGGATTTGGGGGAATTTGGGGTGCTGGGGGGGTCATTGGGTGTTTTGGGGGGTCCTGGGGGGGTCATGGGGAGGGTTGGGGTGCCGGGGGGGATTTGGGGCGCTTTGGGGTGCCGGGGGGGTGGTTTGGGGGTTCCAGCACCTCTTTAACTAACGATTATTTTCGGGGTTCCCCCCCCCGTGCCCCCCAGGCCTCGCAGCCCTCCTCGGGGGAGGACATGGAGATCTCGGAAGACGACGGGGACGACCCCCCCCCTCCGCCGCCCCCCCTTTCCACCGCCGCGCCCCCCCCCCTCCGCCGCCCTCCCCCCCTCCCCCCTCTGCCCCCCTCCCCCTTCCCCCGCCCCCCCGAGCCGCCCCCCCCCCCACATCCCCCCGCTTTCCCCCCGCCGCCCCCCCCCCCCAACCCCTCATGGCCGTCACCCTGCCGCCGCCCCCCCCGCCCCCTCCTCGCCCTTTACCCGATCTAGGGGGGGCCGGGGGGGCCAGCACGCCGACAGCCGGGGGGGGCCGCCCCCCCCGAGCCTTTACGAGCTTTTGGGGCGTTTGGGGGGGCCGGGGGGGGGCGGTGGGGGGCCGGGGGGGGGATCCCCGCGTCCTTCCAGCTCCAGACGCAGCTCCTGAGCCGCCTGCGAGCCGCGGCGGCGGGGGGGGGCGCCCCCACATCCGGCGGGGGGGCCAAAACAAATTTCGGGGGCCCCCCTTTTACCCCCACTTCCCCCCCCCGCCCCACCATTACCCCACGGCAGCTTTTGCCCCACATTACCCCCCGGGGAGGACAGACCCCCGGGACAGACCCGCCGCCGCCGCCTCCGCTGCCGCCCCAGCCCCCCGGTACCGGGTATTTTGGGGGGCCGTCGGGGGCCCCCCCGGTTTTTTTGGGGCGGGGGGGGCCCCGTGGAGGGGGGTGCTGGCGGCGCTGGTGCAGGAGATGAAGGCGACGATG
>NC_134073.1:567832-593042 GCF_965140245.1 Athene noctua
GCCCCAACCGCGTCCTCTCGGAGCGTCGCTCGGAGCAGCGGCGCCTGCTCAGCGCCATCGGCTCGGCCGCGCTCCCCGACAGCGACCTCCTGAAACTCAACCAGCTCAAGGTCAGGGGGGGCCCTGAGCGTCCCGGGGGGGCACCATGGCCACGGGGGGCGCCGTGTCCTTGTCCCACCCGTGTCCTCGGTGTCCCTCGTGTCACACTTGTGTTCTCCGTGTTCTTCCCGTGTTCGCGTGCCCCCACGTCCCCGCGTGTCCTCAGTGTCACTCACACCCCACACGTGTCCCCCGTGTCACATGTGTGTCCCCCGTGTCCCACATGTGGTCCCTCACGCCACACGTGTGTTCTCCTTGTTCCCTGTTGTCTCACCCGTGTCCCTCGCGTCACACACGTGTCCTCCATGTTCTTGTCACACCCGTGTCCTCGCTGTCCCCCATGTCCCACGTGTGTCCCCCATGTCACACCCGTGTCCTCGGTGTCCCTCACGTGTCCTCCATGTCCCCGGTGTCCCTCATGCCACGCGTGTGTTCTCCGTGTTCTTGTCCCTCACACGTGTCCTCCACCTCCATCCCCCGAACCCTCCTCGTCCCCGCGCCCCACATGTGTGTCCCCGGCGCGTGTGTCCCCGGCGTGTCCCTCCGTGACGCGGGCACACGCGTGTCCCCGCAGTTCCGGAAGAAGCGCCTGCGCTTCGGGCGGAGCCGCATCCACGAGTGGGGGCTGTTCGCCATGGAGCCCATCGCGGCCGACGAGATGGTCATCGAGTACGTGGGGCAGAACATCCGACAGGTCAGGACCCACACCCTGCCCCACACCCTGCCCCACACCCTGCCCCACACCCTGCCCCACACCCTGCCCCACGGGACCCACATGGGACCCCCAACTCACCCCACGGGACCCACAAGTACATTGTGGCTACTTTCCTCCATCCTCGGTGACCCCCAAGTACGTCCTGGCCACCTCCCCTCTCCATTGGGGACCCCCAAGTGCCCCTGGAGACCCCCAAGTTGCCCCATAGCCACCTCCCCCCACCCCTAGTGACCCCCAAGTTACCCCCTGGCCACTTCCCTCCATCCTCGGCCGCCCCCAAGTACCCCTTGGCCACCTCCCACCTCCCTTGCGAACCCCCAAGTCGCCCCATAGCCGCTTGGTGACCCCCGCGTGCCCCCCCGCGCCCCCCAGGTGGTGGCGGACATGCGGGAGAAGCGCTACGTGCAGGAGGGCATCGGCAGCTCCTACCTCTTCCGCGTCGACCACGACACCATCATCGACGCCACCAAGTGCGGCAACTTGGCCCGCTTCATCAACCACTGCTGCACGGTGAGCGCCGGGGCGGGGGCGTCCCCGAAACCCCCCCGCCGTGTCCCCGGAACCCCCCCGCTGACCCCCCCGTGTGTGTCGTGTGCCCCCCAGCCCAACTGCTACGCCAAGGTGATCACCATCGAGGCGCAGAAGAAGATCGTCATCTACTCGAAGCAGCCGATCGGGGTCAACGAGGAGATCACCTACGACTACAAGTTCCCCATCGAGGACACCAAGATCCCTTGTCTGTGCCGCAACGAGAGCTGCCGCGGCACCCTCAACTAGCCCGGGGCCACCACCCTTGCCTGGGGGGCGGCGCGGCCGACCTCGGGTTGGGCTCGTGGTCGGCGGCGCGGTTGGCGGCATCCTTGACCTTGGGTTGGCGTCAGGGTTGACGTTGGGTTGGGCTCGCGGTTGGCGTCATCGTTGACCTTGGGTTGGGTTCATGGTTGATCTCGGGTTGGGTTCATGGTTGGCATCATCCTTTACATTGGGTTGGGTTATGGTTGATGTTGGGTTGGCATCATGGTTGGGCTCATGGCTGGCGTCATCCTTGACCTTGGGTTGGCATCATGGTTGATGTTGGGTTTGGGTTCATGGTTGACCTTGGGTTGCCATCATGGTTGAGGTTGGGTTGGGTTCATGGTTGGTGTCATCGTTGACCTTGGGTTGGGCTCATGGTTGGTGTTGGGTTGGGCTCGTGGTTGGGTTCATGGTTGACCTTGGGTTGGGTTCATGGTTGGCGTCATCCTTGACCTTGGGTTGGGCTCATCCTTGACGTTGGATTGACGTCATGGTTGGGGTTGGGTTGGGGTTGGGTTGATGGTTGACGTTGGGTTGGGTTGATGGTTGACGTTGGGTTGGGTTGATGGTTGACGTTGGGTTGGGTTGATGGTTGACGTTGGGTTGGGTTGATGGTTGACGTTGGGTTGGGTTGATGGTTGACGTTGGGTTGGGTTGATGGTTGACGTTGGGTTGGGTTGATGGTTGACGTTGGGTTGGGTTGATGGTTGACGTTGGGTTGGGTTGATGGTTGACGTTGGGTTGATGGTTGACGTTGGGTTGGGTTCATGGTTGACGTTGAGTTGCCGCCGCGGTTGACACGTCGCCGCCCTGGTTGGCGTGACAACGGCCCCTTGGCGTGATGTCTGTGTCATCGCCACGAGTCGACACGTCGCCGTCACAGTTGCCGTGACGACGCCACGGTGACGCCCTGGTCGGCGTGACGTCACCGTGACGTTGACATGACGTTGGCGTGACGTTGACATGACGTCACCATGACGTCGCCGTGTCGTCGCCGCAGTCGGCCCGTTGTCACCCTGCGGTTGACCCGTGTGTCCCCGCCCCCCCCCCCCCCCATTGAGTTGTCGCCGCCCTGGGCGTGTCCCCACCCACCCCGTGACATCACCACGCCCCCGCCCCACCCCCTGGCGCCGTGACGTCACGGCCCCTCCCTTTTCCCCGGAGAAGGCTCCTCCTTGGCTGTTTCTTGTAGAAACTCGGGGTGCGGCCGGGGGGGGGTGGGGGGGCCGTGACCCCCCGGCGGGGGGTGGGAGGGGATTGGGGGGGGGCTGATACCCCCCCACCCCCCCCCTTTCTGTAAATACCCCCGGGGGGGTGTAAATACCCTGTAAATCCCCCCCCCCCTGTACATATGTTGATACGGGGGCGCCCCCGGGCCCCCCCTTTTTATAAAGTGGCCAATGAGCTTTGAGACGGCGTCGAGCTTCTGTTGGGGGGGGGGGGGGGGGGGACGACACGCGTCCCAAATTGGGGGGGGGCGCCCCAAAATATGGGGGGGGACACCCCGAAATATGTGGGGGGGCCCCCGAGGTTCCGATGGAGGGGGGGACACACACACACAGAGAAATCCTGGATTTGGGGGGGGGTCACCCCAACACTGGGGGGGTCACGGGTTGGGGGGGTCCTCAGGGGCCTGAGGGGGGGCTGGGGGGCACCCCAACATCTTGGGGGGGTCACAGGGGTCAGTGGGTTAAGGGGGGTGGGTCCCTATATCCTCTTCTTTTGGGGGGGATTCCCGATAATTTGGGGGCGTCCCGGATGGGGGGGGGGGGGTCCCCAGTGTCCATCGGGGGGGGGCTGGGGGGGGTCGCGGCGTTTCGGGGGGGCCCAGAGGCCGGGAAAGAGGGGAGGGGGGGGGAAGATCGTGGAGGGGGCGGGGCCAGGCGGTGTGGGCGGGGCTTGGTGTCGGATCAATGGGGAGGGGCGTGGCCACGGCGGGGGGGGGGGGGAGGGAAAAAAAAAATGAGAAAAAGAAAATAAAACGGAAAAAAAGGAAGGGGGCGGGGCGGCCCCTCCCCCCGCCCCTCCCCGTCACGTGGCCGCGCGCGTCCGGCCCCGCCCCACCCCGGGGCCTGTTGGGAAAAAAAAATTTAAAAAAACCCGAAAAAACCCGAAAAAAAACTAATAAAAAGCCAAAAAGGAAAAATTATAAAAAAAAAAAAAAAAAAATTAAAACAACAAAAATAAAAAAAAAAAAGAAAAAAACTTCGGAAAACCCAAAACCGGGAAGTTTGGGGGGGGCGGGGCGATGGGGGAGGGGCCGCCGCCATCATGGAGGAGCCGCCGCCCCCCGCGCCCGGGGACCCCCAGGTAAGGGGGGGCCGGACCCCCCCGCTATGGGGCGCCCCACATCCCCCCCCGCCGTGGGGTGACCCCCCCTCGCCCTGGGGCCCCCAACTCTGTGCTGCCCCCCGGCTCTGTGCCCCCCCTCGCTGTGTGACCCCCCCTAACTCCGGGGTCCCCCCTCACCCCATGGTGCCCCCCCTCACCCCATTGCCCCCCCCCTCACCCCATGGTGCCCCCCCCTCACCCCATGGTGCCCCCCCCTCACCCCATTCCCCCCCCCTCACCCCATGGTGCCCCCCCCTCACCCCATTCCCCCCCCCTCACCCCATGGTGCCCCCCCCTCACCCCATTCCCCCCCCCTCACCCCATGGCCCCCCCTCACCCCATTCCCCCCCCCCTCACCCCATTCCCCCCCCCTCACCCCATTGCCCCCCCTCACCCCATGGTGCCCCCCCTCACCCCATTGCCCCCCCCTCACCCCATTCCCCCCCCCTCACCCCATTCCCCCCCCTCACCCCATTGCCCCCCCCCTCACCCCATTCCCCCCCCTCACCCCATTCCCCCCCCCTCACCCCCATTCCCCCCCCCTCACCCCATGCCCCCCCTCACCCCATTGCCCCCCCCCTCACCCCATTCCCCCCCCTCACCCCATTCCCCCCCCTCACCCCATTCCCCCCCCTCACCCCATTCCCCCCCCTCACCCCATGGCCCCCCCTCACCCCACGGCCCCCCCTCACCCCATTCCCCCCCCTCACCCCATTCCCCCCCCCTCACCCCATTGCCCCCCCCCTCACCCCATGGCCCCCCCTCACCCCACGGCCCCCCCTCACCCCATGGCCCCCCTCACCCCATGGTGCCCCCCCCTCACCCCATGGTGCCCCCCCTCACCCCGCGCCCCCCCGCGCCCCCCGCCCCCAGGGGCTGGTGCTGGTGGTGACGGGCGGTTGCGGGTTCCTGGGCTCGCACCTCGTGCGGCTGCTGCTGGAGCGGGAGCCCGACCTGCGGGAGCTGCGCGTCTTCGACCTCCGCATCGACCCCCGCGTCCTGCCCCCCGCCCAGGGTAGGGCCGGGGGGCGCGGGGGTGCCCCACCCCAAAAAAAAATATATATATATAGGGGGCTGGGCGGGGGGGGGTCGGGTGCCCGGCAGGGACGCCGCATCCCTGAGGGTTAGGGGGCACAGGGGTCTGGGGGGGGGAACTGGGGGTCGGGGGGGTCCAACCCCAATTTTAGGGGGATCAGGGGGTCGGGGGGGGCTCAGGCATCCCGGGACCCCCCCACCCTAAAATTTGGGGGGCTCAGGGGGTGAGGGGGGGCTCAGGTGTCCGGCAGGGACCCCCCCACCCCGAGGTTTAGGGGATCCAGGGGTCTGGGGGGGGGGAACCGGGGGTCGGGGGGGCCCCAACCCCTTTTAGGGCTCTCAGGGCTCTGAGGGGGGGGCTCAGGCATCCAGGGACCCCCCCACCCCAAGATTTAGGGGCTCAGGGGGCTGTGGGGGGGCTCAAGTGGCCGGCAGGGACCCCCCCACCCCGAGGTTTACGGGATCCAGTGGTCTTGGGGGGGCACCCAGCCATCTGGGGGGGGCCCCAACCCCAATTTTAGTGCCCTCAGACGTTGGGGGGGGGGGGAAATCAGGCACGCAGGGACCCCCCCCCCCCATTTTTAAATGACCCAGAGAGCCCCCCCAATATCCTGGTGGTCCAGAGAAGGGGGGGGGGGGGACCACGACACCCCCACCCCCCACCCCAACTTTTAGGGGGGTGTCTCAGGTGTCCAACCCCAGACACTCGGGGTGCGCCCCCCCCCTAAATACCCCCGGGATCTGGGGAGCAGGGAGGTCACCCCCCCCCCCCCCGTTTTCTGCGGTGCCCCCCCGCAGGGTCGCGGGTGCGGGTGCGGCTGGTGCAGGGGGACGTGGGGGACGCGGGGGCCGTGGGGCGCGTCCTGGCGGGGGCCCACGGGGTGTTCCACGCCGCCTCCCTCGTGGACGTGTGGGGCCGCGCCACCCCCGAGGCCATCGCCAGGGTCAACGTCCAAGGTCAGGCCCGGGGGGGCCGCGGGGGGGGCAAAGAGAATCGGGGGGGGGGGAATGGGGGCGGGTTTGGGGGCGTCTGGGGGGCAACGGGGAGGTCTGGGGGGCAGCTGAGGGGGGTCTGGGGGGTGATTTGGGGGGGCTGGGGGTGTCTATGGGGTAGTTTGGGGGGGCTGGGGGGGTCTATGGGGACAAATGTGGGGTTTGGGGGGAAATGGGGGGCACCGGGGGGGTCCGTGGGGCAGCTGAGGGGGTCTGGGGGGTGATTTGGGGGGGCTGGGGGGGTCTATGGGGTAGTTCGGGGGGGCTGGGGGGATCTGTGGGGGGGTTTGGGGGGGCTGGGGGGGTCTATGGGGACAAATGTGGGGTTTGGGGGGAAATGGGGGGCACCGGGGGGGTCCGTGGGGCAGCTGGGGGGGTCTGGGGGTGATTTGGGGGGGCTGGGGGGGTCTATGGGGTAGTTCGGGGGGGCTGGGGGGATCTGTGGGGGGGTTTGGGGGGGCTGGGGGGGTCTATGGGGACAAATGTGGGGTTTGGGGGGAAATGGGGGGCACCGGGGGGGTCCGTGGGGCAGCTGAGGGGGTCTGGGGGTGATTTGGGGGGGCTGGGGGAGTCTATGGGGTAGTTCGGGGGGGCTGGGGGGATCTGTGGGGGGGTTTGGGGGGGCTGGGGGGGTCTATGGGGACAAATGTGGGGTTTGGGGGGAAATGGGGGGCACCGGGGGGGTCCGTGGGGCAGCTGAGAGGGTCTGGGGGGTGATTTGGGGGGGCTGGGGGGGTCTATGGGGTAGTTTGGGGCGGCTGGGGGGGGTCTGTGGGGGGGTTTGGGGGGGTCTATGGGGACAAATGTGGGGTTTGGGGGGAAATGGGGGGTCCGGGGGGGTCTGTGGGGCTGGTTTGGCTCCGGGGGGGCTCGGGGGGGGGCACTGGGGGGTCCGGGGGGCAGGTTGGGGGGCTCCAGGGGTTCTTTGGGGGGGGGGGGGTGTTTGTGTGTGCCTGGGGGCAGCTCGGGGGGGTCCGACGGGGACGTTGGGGGGTGTGTGTGTGGGGTCACTGACCCCCCCCCCCAATCCGTGCCCCCCCCCGGCCCCCCGGCCCCCCCGGCCCCCCCCAGGCACCAAGAACGTGATCGCCGGGTGCCGGGCGGGGGGGGTGCGCTGCCTCATCTACACCAGCAGCATGGAGGTGGTGGGGCCCAACACCCGCGGGGACCCCTTCCTGCGGTAACGACCCCCCCGCGACCCCCCCGCGACCCCCCGGGACCCCCCGGGACCCCCCACACCCCCTGGGAACCGCTGGGAACCCCCCCGGGACCCCCCCGCACCCTTGGGACCCCCCCCGGCACCCCCACACACACCCCCTGGGAACCCCCCGGGACCCCCCCGCACCCTTGGGACCCCTCCGAGCCCCCCCCAGGACCCCCCTCAGCCCCCCCGCACCCCTGGAACCCCCCCAGGACCCCCCCACACCCCCTCGGACCCCCCCCGGGACCCCCCCGAGCCCCCCCCCCGCACCCTTGGGACCCCCCCCGGCACCCCCACACACCCCCCCTCCCCTCCCTGTGCCCCCCCCAGCCCCTTTATCCACCCCCGGGACCCCCCGACACCCCCCAAATGTGTGCGTATGTTGGGGGGGGGTGTATGTCCCCCCCCCACGCCCCGGTGCCCCCCCCCACACCCCGTTTTGCCCCCCCCAGGGGGGACGAGGACTCCCCGTACCCCGTCCGGCACACGGAGCCGTACCCCCTCAGCAAGGCCCAGGCCGAGCGACTCGTCCTGGAGGCCAACGGCACCCCCGTCAGAATTATTTTTTTTGGGGGGGGGGTCCTGGGGGGGTCCCCGTTATCGGGGGGGCCAAATATGCACGGGGGGGCGTGAAAATTGGGGAGTTTTGGGGTGGGGGGGGGACACACAAGCACATGCTGGGTTTTAAGGGGGGACGGGGACCCCCTGGAGGTTTTTTTTTTTGGGGGGGGGGGGAAATTTGGGGGAGGGGGAAGGGAGACCCCCCCTGGGTGTTTGGGGGGGGCGGGGGGGGCCCCCATGAGGTTACATTTTGGAGGGGGGGTGCGAGACGCCCAAGGGGGGTTTTGTGGGGCGCGGGGGGGGGGGGGAGCCCCCTAAGGGTGTTTTTATGGGATGGGGGGTGCGGGGGGGTGCGGGGGGGTCGCGGCCCCCCCTGAGGCGGTGTGTGCCGGGCAGGTGTCGGGGGGGGGGCGGCTGGTGACCGTGTCCCTGCGCCCCACCGGGATCTACGGGGAGCGGCACCCGCTGCTGGCGCAGCTGTACCGGCGGGGCCGGGCCGCGGGGGGGTGGCTGCCCCGCGCCCTCCCGCCCCACGCCGAGCACGGCCGCGTCTACGCCGGTGAGTCCGACCCGTGGGGCTGCCCCACGGATCCGACCCACGGATCCGACCCAGGGACCTGACCCGTAGATCTGACCCATAGACCTGACCCACGGATCCGACCCATAGATCTGACCCATAGATCCGACCCATAGATCCGACCTGTAGATCTGACCCATAGATCTGACCCATAGATCCTGACCCATAGCCTGCCCTTGCCCCACATCCAGCCCCACATCTTCATCTCTGCCCCACACCCAGCCCTATATTGCCCCCACATCCCCCCCACACCCAGCCCCACATCCCCCCTTCAGCCCCACAGCCCTCTCCCCAGCCCCACACCTGCCCCACACCCTCCCCCAGCCCCACACCCCCCCAGCCCCACCTCCAGCCCCACACCCAGCCCCACACCCCCCCAGCCCCACACCTGGCCCCACTCCAGCCCCACACCCACCCCACACCCCCACCCCACCCCCCCAGCCCCACTCCAGCCCCACTCCAGCCCCAGCCCCACTCCAGCCCCACCCCCAGCCCCACACCCCCCCTTCAGCCCCACAACCCTTTCCCCAGCCCCACACCCCCCCACACCCTCCCCCAGCCCCACACCCCCCAGCCCCACCTCCAGCCCCACCCCCAGCCCCACACCCCCCCCAGCCCCACTCCAGCCCCACGCCCGCCCGTGCCCCCCAGGTAACGTGGCCTGGATGCACGTGCTGGCGGCTCGGGCGGCGCGGCTCCGCCCGGGCGCGGTGGGGGGCGAGGCTTTCTTCTGCTACGACTCCTCCCCGTACGCGGCCTACGAGGAGTTCAACATGTTCCTGCTGGGCCCCGCGGGGCTGCGCCTGGGGGGGCCCCGGCCCCCCGCCGCCCTCCTGCGCCTGCTGGCGCGCCTCAACGCGGCGCTGCGGGCGCTGCTGCGGCCCCTGCGCCCCTACGCGCCGCTGCTCAACCCCTACACCCTGGCCGTGGGCTCCACCCCCTTCAGCGTCCGCACCGACAAGGCCCGGCGGCGCTTCGGCTACCGGCCCCTCTTCTCCTGGGAGCAGGCGCGCGGCCGCACCGTGGCCTGGATCCGGCAGCTGGAGCGGGGGTCAGCGGACGCGCGACCCCGCCCGACCCCGCGCGGGACACGGGCCGGGATTCAGCGCCGAGGCCGGGACCGGGGGGAGCCAGGCCGGGTTTTAGCGCTGAGTCCGGTCCCGGGGCTGATCCAGGCCGGGTTTTAGCGCTGAGTCCGATCCCGGGGGGATCCAGGCCGGGTTTTAGCGCTGAGTCCAATCCCGGGGGGATCCAGGCCGGGTTTTAGCGCTGAGTCCGGTCCCGGGGGGGATCCAGGCCGGGTTTTAGCGCTGAGTCCGATCCCGGGGGGATCCAGGCCGGGTTTTAGCGCTGAGTCCAATCCCGGGGGGATCCAGGCCGGGTTTTAGCGCTGAGTCCGATCCCGGGGCTGATCCAGGCCGGGTTTTAGCGCTGAGTCCGGTCCCGGGGGGATCCAGGCCGGGTTTTAGCGCTGAGTCCGATCCCGGGGCTGATCCAGGCCGGGTTTTAGTGCTGAGTCCGGTCCCGGGGGGAGCCAGGCCGGGTTTTAGCGCTGAGTCCGATCCCGGGGCTGATCCAGGCCGGGTTTTAGCGCTGAGTCCGGTCCCAGGGGGATCCAGGCCGGGTTTTAGCGCTGAGTCCGATCCCGGGGCTGATCCAGGCCGGGTTTTAGCGCTGAGTCCGGTCCCGGGGGGGATCCAGGCCGGGTTTTAGCGCTGAGTCCGATCCCGGGGCTGATCCAGGCCGGGTTTTAGTGCTGAGTCCGGTCCCGGGGGGAGCCAGGCCGGGTTTTATCTCTGTGTCCAATCCCGTGCCGGCTCCAGGCCAGGTTTCTGGTCCCGCCCCCACCTGGGTCCTGCCCTGGCCCCGCCCCCTGATCCAGGCCTGTTTTTTCCTGCAGCTCCAATCCCTGACCCCGCCCAGGCCCCGCCTCCAGCCTCCGATTGGCCGCAGCGCAGACCCCGCCCAGGATCCGCCTCCGGGTTTTGCCGCCCCCTCATGACCCCGCTCATTTGCATCTCATTAGCAATTAAAGCCGCACGACGCCTCTTCCCGCCTCCTTCCCTCCCCCCCGCGGCTCCACCCCCCGGGAGGGGGCGGGGACGCGCCAAGCCCCGCCCCGCAGGCCCCGCCCACTCCCCGAGGAGGAGGACGGTCGGGACGGACGGGAGGTACGGGGGGGGGGGAGGGGAAGGGGCGGTTTTGGGTTCAAAAAAAAAAATTTTATAAATTTTGGGGGGTCGGGGGGGGGAGGGGCCAAAGCCTCGGGACCCTGCTGGGGGGGAGGGGCGGGGGGGGTGGCGCCCCTGGAGCCCGGGTGGAGCTTTACTCTTTTTTTAATTATTTTTTTTTAATTTGTTTTATTTTTTATTATTTTATTTATTTGATTTTTTATTTTATTTACATTTTTGTTGTTTTATTTCTTTACGTTTTTCATGATTTATTTCTTTAAATTTTTTATTTTTTATTTATTTTATTTATATTGGGTTTGGATTCTATTATTTTTTTTTAAGTATTTTTAATGTCTTGTTTTTAAAATTCATTATTTTTGAATTCAATTTTTACTTTTCTGTTTCATTGTTTTCAAATTTAATTTTCCTTGTTTATTTAATTATTTCTTTTATATTTTTTTTAATTTCATTTTTAAAATTTTCTCTTTAAAATGATTTAATTTTGTTTTTTTAAATTATTTTATCTATTTTTTATTTTCATTTTTTATTTTTTATTTCGTTTAAATTTATTTTTTATTTTAATTCTATTTATTTTTCTTTTATTTCATTTTAATTTTTTACAATTTTATTTTATTTTAATTGTATTTATTTTTTTATTTTAATTTTTTATTTTTTAATTTTATTTCTATTTTACTTTATTCGTTTTGGGTTTTTTTTATTTTTAAATTTCATTTTATTCGTTTTTTTAATTTTTTAAAATTTTATTTTAACTTCATTTTATTCATTTCTATTTTATTTTTAAAATTTTTAATTTCTTTTTAAAATTTTATTTTTTTATTTGTATTTTCATTTTTAAAAATTTTATTTCATTTTTGTTTTGTTTTATTTTACTTTTAATTTTTTAAAATTTTATTTTAATTTCAAATTTTATTTCGTTTTTTCATTTAATTTTATTTTTATTTTGTTTATTTTTATTTTGATTTTTTAAAATTTTGACTTCAAATTTTATTTCATTTTCATTTTTTCGTTTTCTAATTTCATTTTATTTTGATTTTTTTAATGCTGTTTACTTTTAATTTTTTAAATTTTCATTTATTTTATTTTTTAATTTAATTTCCTTAAATTTTACTTTTTCTTTTTTTTTTTTTCCGTGGGGGGGGTGTGGGTGGGGTCGCCCCGGGACCCCGCGGTCACCCCGTGCCCGTGTCGCCCCTCCAGATGGCGTCGGGGGCGGCGCAGGCGCTGCTGCACGTGCTCTGGGGGGCGCTGTCCCCGCCCGGGGCCGGCCGCTGGTATTTCCTCCTGGCCCTGCGGCTCCTGGCCTTGGCCTTCGCCCGGGGGGCCTGGCGGGGGCCCCCCCACGACCTGCTCTGCGCCTGGGCCCCCCCCGGCCCCGCCCCGCGCCCGCCGCCCCCGGGGCTGCGTCGGCTCTGCGCCGCGCTCTGCTACAACCGGCACTTCCCCGCCCCCGTGGCCGCGCTCTGGAGTCTCTCCTTCCTCCTCGCCCTCCTCCCCATCACCCTCCTCCGCCTCCTGCACCCCGCGGCCCGCCCCCCCCGGCGGGGGCGCGAAGACGACGGCCGTGACGCCAACGTGGCCGCCGGGGGCGACGAAGAGGCCAACGTGGCCGCCGGGCGCGGCGATACGGCCGCCGGGCGCGGCGACGTGGCCGCCGGGCGCACCAACGTGGCCGCCGGGCGCGACAGAGAAGGTGTCGGTGAAGGGAGCGGCGGTGAAGACAAGATGGCCACCGGGCGCGGCCACAAGATGGCCGCCGGGCAACGAGGGAATGGCAGAAACAAGATGGCCGCCTGGCCCGGCCCCGGCGACGAAAGCAGCGCCCTCATGTGGTTGGATGAATTGGAGGCGGCCGCCCGGCCCCGCCCCGGCCGTGACTCCAATATGGCCGCCGGGCACCACCCGCTTGCTAAATCCAAGATGGCCGCCTGGCGCCACCCGGCCAATGGGAGCGGCGCGGCCTCTCGGAGCGACGAATCCAACGTGGCCGCCGGCTGCTGCCCATTTGCCCAACCCAAGATGGCCGCCGGGCGCTGCCTGACTGGCGGCGGCGACGCTGCCCCCTGGAGCGACAACATGGCCGCCGGGCGCGGCCCAGCTGCCGGATCCAACATGGCCGCCGGGCGCGGCCCAGCTGCCGGATCCAACATGGCCGCCCGGCACCGCCCGGCTGCCGGATCCAACATGGCCGCCCGGCACCGCCTGGCTGCCGGATCCAACATGGCCGCCAGCCCCTCCCTGCCGGCCCTGCCCGCCCCGGGCGGCCATGACGGGCGCGGCCGCTGGCGGGCGTGGCTGGGGGCAGGGGCGGCGGCCATGTTGGCGGCGGGGGAGGGCGGTTTCCTGTGGGCGGTGCTCTGGCGGCAGCTGCCGGCAGTATCGGCCGCTCCCATTGGCTGCCGCCTGCCCGTCGCCGCCCCCTGCCCGCCCCTGGCCTGCGCCGTCCCCGCCCGCGCCGACAAGATGGCCGCCCTGCTCGGCCTCGCCGCCTCCGCCGCCGTCTCCCTCCTCGCCGTCATGGCCGCCGCTGTCATGGCCGCCGGACGCGCCCTGCGAGGGCGGGGCCCGGAAGGGGAGGGGCCTGCCTAGGGCGGCCATCTTGGGGCGGGTAGGTGGAGGGCGGCCATCTTGGGGGTGGGCCGAGGGCGGCCATCTTGGGGCGGGCAGGGTTGAGGGCAGCGGATTGGTCGGGCTGAGGGCGGCCATCTTGGGGCAGGCCAGACCAAGGTCGGCCATCTTGCGGTGGGCAGGTGGAGGGCGGCCATGTTGGGGTGGGAGGAGGGCGGCCATCTTGGCTCCGAGCGGCCCTCAGGGCCCATCTTGGGGTGGAGCGGGCTGAGGGCGGCCATGTTGGGGTGGGCAGGTGGAGGGCGGCCATGTTGGGGTGGGCAGGTGGAGGGCGGCCATTTTGTCTCCGAGCGGCCCTCGGGGGCCATCTTGGGGTGGAGCGGGCCGAGGGCGGCCATCCTGGGGAGGGCAGGGTTGAGGGCAGCCGATTGGCCGTGGGGGGCATGTGGGGTGGGCCGAGGGCGGCCATCTTGGCTTGGGAGTGTCTGGACGCACGTATGTTAGGGTGGAGTGGGCTGAGGGCGGCCATCTTGGTCCGGGCGGGGCCACCTTGGGCCTCCTCCAGCAGCACCAGCGGCCATGTTGGGTGGGGTCTCCATACCAGTCGCATCACTGGAGCCCTGGGGCGGGTCTTACTGGTCTTACTGGGTTGGGCTCTTTGGCGGCCATCTTGGGCTGCGTGACTGGCAGAGCCAGCGGCCATACTGGCCCGGCCTGTCAGGGAGCGTCAGTGGCCAAACTGGGCTGGGTCATGTGACCAGCGGTGGCCAAACGAGCGTCTCGCTGGCCGGCGGCCATCTTGGCTTGGCACCTGGCGCCCGAGCTGGGCGGGGCCATCTTGGCTCAGTGCCCACGCTGGGCGGCCATCTTGGCTTGGCCCGGGGGAGGGGGGCGGTAGCCATGAGCCGGTTGACCACCGGCGGCCATCTTGTGTGGCCGGCAGCCATGTTGAGTTGTTGCCCCCCCAGCCCCCCACACGCACACGCCGGGAGCGCTTTGGCAGCCATCTTGGATTGACCGGCAGCTGGAGACAGCCGCGGCGTCCGGGCGGCCATCTTGGATCGAGAGGCGCATCTCGGGCTGGGCAGCCATCTTGGAAGGGGTCATGCCCCGCGCAGGCGGCCATCTTGGATTCCCTCAGCGGGACCCTCAGAGGAGGGTGTTTTGGGTTTTTTTAAGCCCATTTTCGGGTCTAAACCCCACCCAATAAACTTTGTCGCTGCAGAAATGATGTCACCGGCCTCGGGGTGTGTCCGGGGGCGGGAACCTGCGGCACAAGCCCTCGTTAGGCTAATTAATTAATTAAGGCGGGGGTGGGGGGGTGAATCACCCCGGGAGGGACCCTGGGGGCGGGTGGGGGCGGGGTGGGGTCACCCGGCGCGGCAGATTCGGGACGGAAACGATGAGTTTTGGTGGGTTTTGGGGTTTTTTTTAATTAAATAGGTTAAAAAAAAATAATAATGACGAAACACCAGATTGTTGCCGACGGAAACGCCGCGCCCTTGCCGGGGGGGGAGGGGAGGGGGTGGGGGGGGAGGAAAGGGGGAGGGGCTGGTGTCCTCTTCCTGCCCCTCCCCCCCCCCTCAGCAGGAAGCCGCGGTGGTTATTGTGGGCGGGGGAGGGGCCACGCACACCCCGGTGTCCCCGTTGACGGGGGGGACGTCGGTGTCATCTGCCCCGCCCTGGGCTTCCGTCAGCTCCTCCATGGCCACCGCCTCGGGGTGGGCTTGGAAAGTGCTGAGCGTGGCCCCTACCTGCCCGTCGGTAGCCACGGTGGCTACCAAAGGTTGGGCGACGGCCCCGCAGCCGTCGTCCTCGGGCAGCCGAGCCGGGCCGGCCCACGGCCCGAAGGACGTGGAACCCGAGCGGTGGCGCCGGCAGCGGAGCCACGCGGCCACCGCTAGCCCCAGGGCTACCAGCGTGGCTACCACCGCCACCGACACCACCAGCCACCGCCACGAGGTCGCCTGAGGGGGTTGAGGACCCGGCGTCGGGGGCATGGTGTGGGGGGGGGACGGTGGGCGGCCGGTGGTGGCCTCCGAGGTCAAGTGGTGGCCACTGGTGGTCTTCCAGGCCGGTTGTTGGCCAACGGTGGTCATCAGGGCCGGATGCTGGCCAACGGTGGTCATCAGGGCCGGTTGTTGGCCAACGGTGGTCATCAGGGCCGGATGCTGGCCAACGGTGGTCATCAGGGCCGGTTGTTGGCCAACGGTGGTCATCAGGGCCGGTTGCTGGCCCACGGTGGTCATCAGGGCCGGTTGCTGGCCCACGGTGGTCATCAGGGCCGGTTGTTGGCCAACGGTGGTCATCAGGGCTGGTTGCTGGCCCACGGTGGTTTTCCAGGCCCGTTGCTGGCCCACGGTGGTCATCAGGGCCGGTTGTTGGCCCACGGTGGTCTTCGGGCCGGGCCACTTGCCCATGGTGGTCTCTGGGGCTGGCAAGTGGCCAGCGGAGGTTCTTGAGGTTTGCCAGGTGGCCCAGTGGCCAGCAGTGGCCTTCAGAGCTGACTGGAGGCTATCGGTGTTCTTCAGGGCCGGTGGTTGGCCACTGGTGATCTCCAAGGCCTGTTGGTGGCCCTTGGTGGCCACTGGGACTTGTTGGTGGCTTGTGGTGACCTCCAGGGGACTCGTGGGGTGTGCGGCGACCATCAGGGCCAGCGAGGGGGCACTGGTGGCCCGCTCGGGGCTGGCGGTGGCCACTGGAGTGGATCGGCGGCCTTCGCTGGCCATCGTGGACCCTTCGGAGCCGGCGGCGGCCACCGGCACCGTCTGGTGGCCTGTGGGGGCCAGCGGGGAGCCGGTGGCCGGGTGGGAGCTCGCGGTGGCCCCCAGGGTGGCCTCGGCGGGGGGGTCCGAGGGGGTGGCGCAGGCGGCCAGGAGGGCACAGACGGCGACGGCCAGATGAGCTGGGGGGTGGTGGCCCCCCATGGCCCCGTGCTGGGGGTGGGACCTGCGGGGCCACGGGAGGGGCGTCACCCCGGGGGGTCCCCGCGGAGCGTCACGGGACCCACCGGCACCCCTGGGTGCCCCACAGCACCCTCGGGACCCCCAAGTCCCCACAGCACCCCTGGGTGCCCCACAGCGCCCTTGGGAACCCCAAGTCCCTCGCGGGACCCCCAAGTCCCCACAGCGCCCCTGGGTGCCCCACAACCCCCTGGGGACCCCCCTGAACCCCCCACCCCACCCCGGTACCTGTGGGGCCGCGGCCGTTGGCGGGGGACAGGGCGAGCGCCGCGCGGGCAGGAAGCAGGAACACGGGCAGGAAGCACCGCCCAGGGCGGGGCCCCCACACCTCGGGGGGCCCCCACACACTTAGGGGGCTGGCAGCGGTTTTGGGGCGCCCCATAGATCCAGGGAGGTGCCGGCGGTTTCGGGGCACCCCATAGATCCAGGGAGACACTGGCGGTTTCGGGGCGCCCCATAGATCCAGGGAAGCGCCGGCGGTTTCGGGGCGCCCCATAGATCCAGGGAGGTGCTGGCGGTTTCGGGGCGCCCCATAGATCCCGGTTTCAGCCGCCGTCCTGATTGGTCATTCCAGGGAGCCCCGGGGCTCCCAGTCGGTGGTTTCGAGGCTCAGTCCTGATTGGCCGCTTCAGAGCACCCCAGCGTCCTGACTGGCCGCTTCCAAAGACCCCCCCCACAGCTCCTGCTTGGCGGTTTCAAGGCTCCCCAACGGCTCCTCATGGGGAGTTTCAGGACCCCCCCCAGCTCCTGACTGATGATTTTTGGGGTCTCCCACCTCCCCGTCCTCTGATTGGTCCGTCCCCCCCCGACAGTTTCGTGGCGCCCCCTTGGTTCCCAATTGTCGGTTTCAAGGCGCCCCACGGATTTATTTTTTTTTTAAGGGGGGGGGGGTGGGATTTGGGGCCGGTTTCGGGGCGCCCCCCCCCGCACTACCCCCCTCTGTGCTGGAAGAACTCCCCGATGTCCCGGAGGGTGACGTGGGGCTGGGGGGGGCCCGGGGGGGGTCCCCAGGCCGGAGCTGGGGGGGAGGGGAGCTCCTCGTCGCCCCACGGCGGGGGAGGGGCGCCCCATAGCTCTGGGGGGGGCGGGGGCCCCCCCGGCAGCAGCAGGCGCTGGCACAGGAGCCCCCCGGCCACCACCAGGGCCCCCCCCAGCGCCCCCAACCCCACCATGACCCACAGGCAGCGCCCGCAGGGGGATGGGGGGGGGGACGGCGGCGCCGTGGGGCGCCCCACGGTCCCCGAGACCCACAGCAGGGCCAGCGCCAGCGCCCGCAGCGGGGACATGGCCGGGGGCGGAGGGGGGCCTATGGGGCGGGGGGGGCGCTATGGGGCTGCTATGGGGCTCTATGGGGCAGGGGGGGCCCGATGGGGCTGTTATGGGGCTCTCAGAGATTCTATGGGTCGGGGGGGCCCTATGGGGCCCCTGAAGGGCTTCTATGGGGCCGGGGAGGGGGCAAAGGGGCTGCTATGGGGCACTCCGGGGGTTTCTATGGGGCAGGGGGAGCTCTGGGGGGGCCCTAAGGGGTTGTTATGGGTCTGGGGGGGGGGCTATAGGGATCCCAGGGAGCCGCTATGGGGCTGGTGCAGTTCCTATGGGGCGGGGGGGATGCTATGGGGCACACGGGGACTTTATGGGGCGCAGGGGGGGCGCTATGGGGCAGCAGGGTGATGGGGGGGGAATGCGGGTCTCACCTGTGTCAGTGGGGGGGGCCGTGGGGCGCCGTGGGGCGCTGTGGGGCGCAAGGCCGGGGCCCCGTCACCGCGCGCTTCCGCCCTCCGTGTCACCCGGCAGAGCTTGGCCCCCCCCCCCCCCCCCCCCTTCCTTCCCCTCCCCCCGTTATGTGAGGCCCCGGGGTCCCCCCCCCCCCCGCCGGGAGCTGTGGGGCGCTATGGGGCGGGAACTGGGGGGGGGGGGGGGATCTATGGGGCTCCGGGGGGGCTGTCGGGGGATCTGGGGGTGCTGGGGGGACCCGTCGTAGCTCTGTGGCCCTTCTGAACCCTCCCACTGCTCTCCAGTAGCTCCCAGTCCCCCCCAGTGCCTCCGAGTCCCCCCCAGTGCCTCCAAGTCACACCCAGCAGCTCCCAGTCCCCCCAGTGCCTCCCAGTCCCCCCCCAAGAGGCCTCGCAGAGTCGGGGGCTGCAGCACAAAGCGTTTTAATGCCATCAGGGTGGAGCTGGGGGATTCGGGGGCGTGGGGGGGTGGGGGGCCTGTTCTATGGGGTGGAGGATGGGGGGGGGTTGGGGGGCGGTTCTATGGGGCTGGAGGCCCCTCCTCCAAATCCCCCAAAGGCTCCGGGAGGACCCCAAAGGCGTCTGTGGGCTCCAGGGGGGCTCCGAAGGGGTCCCCAAAACCCAAATCTGGGGGTTCGGCGGAGCCGCCGGCCCGGGGGGGCCCCCAGAAAGCATCGACGTGGCGGCCGCCTTCCTCCTCCTCCTCCTCCTCCTCTTCCTCCGCCTCAGGGTCGGGCCAGTCCACGGGTCCGTCTTCGGGTCCGGGGGGCCAGTGGGAAGCCCGTGAGAACTCCCCGTAATTTTCGGGGGGCTGCGGCACGTAGTCGTGGCAGAGGGGCCCCCCCAGGGCGGGTCCGCAGGTCGCCCAGTAGCTCCACTCCAGCCGCCCCCCGCCCGGGTAACAGACGACGTCGCGTCGCCCCCCGGCTTCCAGCGGCTCCTCGCAGACCCCCAACAAATCGTCGTCCCACTTGTTGTCCTCGTCCCACACCTCCAGGCGCAGGCGGGCGCCGGGCGTCAGCGCCACCGTCCCCCACTCGAACCGCGCGCCCCACCGCGGCCGGTCGTTGTTCCAGACCGTGGCCGTCTGCACCCGCCGCCCGGCGAAGATCACCCGGACGTAGGCGTCGGTGGCGGTGAAATGGTCGCCGCGCCAACCCCGTCCCCCCTCCACCAGCACCGTCAGCCGCGCCGTGCCCCGCCGCCGCGAGCAGCACTCGGAGGTGACGGCGGCGTCGGCGGCGCAACCGCACTGACAAGGCCCCACAAGATGGCCGACGGCGCAGGCCCGGCTGCAGTTGACCCGCAAGGCCCGCCAGGCGATGTAATGGCCGACGGCCGCCCGCAGCGCCGCCCGCCGGGGCTCGTGCCGCGGCAGGAGGGTGTGGAGGGGCCGCACATCGGCCGCCACCAGCCCCGGGGCGGCGGGGAGGCTCTGCAGCCATCTTGTGTAGGCCTCGGGCCTGCCGTAGAGTAGGTCGCCGTCTTGCTCGCCTCCTTCCACCTCCACCAGCCGCTCGCTGTAGGCCTCGTTGAAGGTGGCGTTGCCCTCGTTGCCTTCCCGCGCCCGGCGGCACGCGGTGGCCGTGGCGCCGAGCCTCCAGGCCCCTCCGCCGGCCGACACCTCCACCCCTAAGCAATCGGCCACTTCCTCGGCGCTGGCGCCCGCCATGGCGGCCTGGCAGGAGCGGATGGCGGTGACGGCCCGCAGGTGCCCGCCCAGCTCGGCCGTGTGGATGTAGTGGGTGCCGTAGGCGGCCAGCAGCTCCCCGTAGTCGGCCGCCGTGGAGGCGTTGAAGCGCGGGGGCAAGGCCCGCACGGCGCGGAGGAAGTGGGGGGACGGGCGGGCATCGGGGGAGACCCAGGTCCTGTAGAAGGGGGGGGGGAGAAGAGGGAGGGGGTGAGGCATGGAGGGGGGGACTGGGCGGTCTATGGGGTGACTGGGGGGTCTGTGGGGTGACTGGGGAGTCTATGGGGTGACTGGGGGGTCTGTGGGGTGACTGGGGGGTCTATGGGGTGACTGGGGGGGTCTGTGGGGTGACTGGGGGGTCTATGGGGTGACTGGGGGGTCTGTGGGGTGACTGGGAGGGTCTATGGGGTGACTGGGGGGGTCTGTGGGGTAACTGGGAGGGTCTATGGGGTGACTGGGGAGTCTGTGGGGTGACTGGGGAGTCTATGGGGTGACTGGGGGGTCTGTGGGGTGACTGGGGAGTCTGTGGGATGACTGGAAGGGTCTATGGGGTGACTGGGGGGTCTATGGGGTGACTGGGGAGTCTGTGGGGTGACTGGGGAGTCTGTGGGATGACTGGAAGGGTCTATGGGGTGACTGGGGGGTCTATGGGGTGACTGGGAGGGTCTATGGGGTGACTGGGGGGGTCTGTGGGGTGACTGGGGGGGTCTATGGGGTGACTGGGAGGTCTATGGGGTGACTGGGGGGGTCTGTGGGGTGACTGGGGGGTCTATGGGGTGACTGGGGGGTCTGTGGGGTGACTGGAAGGGTCTATGGGGTGACTGGGGGGGTCTGTGGGGTGACTGGGGGGTCTGTGGGGTGACTGGAAGGGTCTGTGGGGTGACTGGGGGGTCTGTGGGGTGACTGGGAGGGTCTATGGGGTGACTGGGAGGTCTATGGGGTGACTGGGGGGTCTATGGGGTGACTGGGGGGGTCTGTGGGGTGACTGGGGGGTCTGTGGGGTGACTGGGGGGTCTATGGGGTGACTGGGGGGGTCTGTGGGGTGACTGGGGGGTCTGTGGGGTGACTGGAAGGGTCTATGGGGTGACTGGGGGGGTCTGTGGGGTGACTGGGGGGTCTGTGGGGTGACTGGGGGGGGTCTGTGGGGTGACTGGGGGGTCTGTGGGGTGACTGGAAGGGTCTATGGGGTGACTGGGGGGGGTCTGTGGGGTGACTGGGGGGGTCTGTGGGGTGACTGGGGGGTCTATGGGGTGACTGGGGGGTCTGTGGGGTGACTGGGGGGGTCTATGGGGTGACTGGGGGGTCTGTGGGGTGACTGAGGGGTCTATGGGGTGACTGGGGGGGTCTATGGGGTGACTGGGGGGTCTGTGGGGTGACTGGGGGGTCTGTGGGGTGACTGGGGGGGTCTATGGGGTGACTGGGGGGTCTGTGGGGTGACTGGGGGGTCTATGGGGTGACTGGGGGGGTCTATGGGGTGACTGGGGGGTCTGTGGGGTGACTGGGGGGTCTATGGGGTGACTGGGGGGGTCTATGGGGTGACTGGGGGGTCTGTGGGGTGACTGAGGGGTCTGTGGGGTGACTGGGGGGTCTATGGGGTGACTGGGGGGGTCTATGGGGTGACTGGGGGGTCTGTGGGGTGACTGGGAGGGTCTATGGGGTGACTGGGGGGGTCTGTGGGGTGACTGAGGGGTCTATGGGGTGACTGGGGGGGTCTATGGGGTGACTGGGGGGTCTGTGGGGTGACTGGGAGGGTCTATGCGGTGACTGGGGGGTCTGTGGGGTGACTGGGGGGTCTATGGGGTGACTGGGGGGGTCTGTGGGGTGACTGGGGGGTCTGTGGGGTGACTGGGGGGGTCTGTGGGGTGACTGGGGGGTCTATGGGGTGACTGGGGGGGTCTATGGGGTGACTGGGGGGTCTGTGGGGTGACTGGGGGGGTCTGTGGGGTGACTGGGGGGTCTGTGGGGTGACTGGGGGGTCTATGGGGTGACTGGGGGGTCTTGGGGGGGATTCGGGGTGTCTAGTCGGGGGAGGGAAGGACAGAAGGAGGCGGGGCCGAGGGGGAGGAGCTGGAGGAGGTGAAAATGGAGACGATGAAGATGAAGATGGAGGAGCTGAGGATGAAGATGGAGAAGACGGAGGGGATGAAGATGATGAAGATTACGGAGAAGATGAAAACGATCGAGGAGATGAAGGTGAAGGTGATGAAGGTGATGGAGAAGGTGGAGATGACGGAGGAGATGGTGAAGGCGATGAAGGTGAAGGTGAAGATGATGAAGGTGAAGATGGTGAAGGTGAAGGCGATGAAGGCGCCGGAGGCGTCGCGGAGGAGGAGGAGGAGGAGGGGGGAGGAAGGCCGCACCGGTAGAGGCGGCAGCGCAGCTCCAGGCTGGCGAAGGCGTAGCGGTCCCGGCGGCGGCGCCGCAGCCCGAACTCGGCCGCGCGCGAGCGGGACCCGGCCAGCGCCACCGTCCCCGCGGCGGCCCCCGGCGCCGCCAGCCCCGCGCGCCACCCCCGCGCCACGCCCGCCGCGCCCGCCGCCACCGTCCCCAGCGCCCCGCGGCCCGCGGCCACCCGCCGGCCCTGGCGGCAGCGCCGCCCCGCCCGCCACCCCCCGGCCCCCCGCGGGAGCCGCCGCGGCCGCCCGCCCGCCAGCGCGTCGGGGCACAGCACGCAGCGCCCGCGCGACGGGGACCCCGCGGGGACGTCCCCCACCAGCAGCGCCCGGCCCGCGGCGGGGCGCAGGGTGGTGACGTCCAGCCCCCACCCCAACGCCTCCGTGCCCGGGGCGGGGCCGGCGGCCCGGCAGGCGCGGCCGGCCGCGCGGTGACACTGGGGCGACGTCGGGGGGACGAGGACCAGCGCGAGGACGAGCAGGAGGGGACGGCGGGGAGGGGCCATGGCCTGCGGGGACACGGGGACCGGCGTGAGGGCGGGCGCGGGGACGGGGGGACACGGAGAGGGTGACAGGGGTGTGGCCTTGGGGACAGGCGCGTGGGGACAAGGGTGTGGTCGTGGAGACACAGGGGTGGGGCCATGGGGACATGGAGAGGGTGACAAGGGCGTGGCCATGGGGACATGGGGATGGGGACAAGGGGATGGGGACAGGGATGGGGCCATGTGGACATGGAGAGGGTGACAAGGGTGTGGCCACGAGGACATTGGGTTGGGGACAAGGGGATGAGGACAGGGGCGTGGCCATGGGGACACGGGGGTGGGGCCATGGGGACATGGAGAGGGTAACAAGGGCGTGGCCATGGGGACATTGGGTTGGGGACAAGGGGACACGGAGAGGGTGACAAGGGCGTGGCCATGGGGACATTGGGTTGGGGACAAGGGGACACGGAGAGGGTAACAAGGGCGTGGCCATGGGGACATTGGGTTGGGGACAAGGGGACACGGAGAGGGTGACAAGGGCGTGGCCATGGGGACATTGGGATGGGGACAAGGGGACACGGAGAGGGTGACAAGGGCGTGGCCATGGGGACATTGGGTTGGGGACAAGGGCACAAGGGGACAGTGGTGGGGACACGGGGGCAGGGACAAGGACGTGGCCGTGGGGACACGGGGACAGGCTGGGGGGGTGTGGGGATGGCAGGGGGGGACACGGGGACAAGGACGGGGTCAGGGGTCACGGGGGGTCACAGGGGGGTTGGGGACATGGGGGGGGCCGGAGGGGACACGGGGGGGTCGGGGGTCACAGGGAGGTCACGGGGGGGTCAGGGGTCACGGGGGGGTCCCGGGGGGGGCGGGGCCAGGGGGGTGTCCCCGCGTCCCCTCTCCCGCACTCACCGTCGCCGCCGTCGCCCGCGGGGACACGGGGGGACACGGGGGGGGGAGGGGAGCCCCGTCACATCCTCCCGCCCCTCCCCCACCCCTGCGGCTTCACACCCCTCCCCCCCGCCCCTCCCCCCCCAGGATGTGGGGCGGCGGGGGGAGGGGAGGGGCCGCGTTTGGGGTGAAAAAGCCTTTATTTGGGGGGCCCCGCCCCCCGTGACGTCATCGGGGACAGGAGCGGGCGGGGGAGGGGCTGTGACGTCAGAGACCTGGGGGAGGGGCACGGGGGGGCGTGACGGACCAGTTCGTCCCAGTTCACCCCAGTTCATCCCAGTAACCATCCCAGTTCATCCCAGTAACTGTCCCAGTTCATCCCAGTAACCATCCCAGTCCAGTGCATCCCAGTTCATCCCAGTAACTGTCCCAGTTCACCCCAGTAACCATCCCAGTCCAGTGCATCCCAGTTCATCCCAGTAACTGTCCCAGTTCACCCCAGTAACCATTCCAGTTCAGTTCAACCCAGCCCATCCCAATTCATCCCAGTTCACCCCAGTAACTGTCCCAGTTCATCCCAATAACCATCCCAGTCCAGTACATCCCAGTTCATCCCAGTAACTGTCCCAGTTCATCCCAATAACCATCCCAGTCCATCCCAGGCCAGTACATCCCAGTCCATCCCAGTTCACCCTAGTAACTGTCCCAGTTCATCCCAGTAACCATCCCAGTCCATCCCAATTCATCCCAGTTCATCCCAGTAACCCTCCCGGTTCATCCCAGTCCCCCTCCCAGTGCCTCACGGGTGCCGCGGGGGGCGTGGCTACCCCGTCGCCACGGTGACGGCGATGACGGCGGCGATGACGAGGAGGGTGACGACGACGCAGGCGGCCACCAGCAGCTGCTTCTGGGGGACGGAGGGGCGGGGTCACGGGGGCGGGGCCGGGGTCACGGGGCGGGGTCACGGGGCGGGGTCACGGGGCGGGGCGGGACCTGTCGCGCCCCCCGCTGGCTGCGCTGCGCCGCCCCCAGGTGCTGCCGCCCCTTGCGCAGGCGGGACCCCGAGTCCTGGATGTTCCTCTCGATGCGGTCGATCACCTCCCCCTGCGCCAGCACGCACCAGTACGGACCAGTTCGGACCAGTTCGGACCAGTACAAACCGGTATAAACCGCTATGAACCAGTACGAACCAGTATGAACCAGCATAAACCAAACCCCTATAAACCAGTATGCATATATACCAGTACGTGGTGACCTCCCAGTTCATCCCAGCGAGCTCCCCGCCATCCCATCTCATCCCAATGCCTTCCCAGTTCATCCCAGTGACCCCCAAGCCATCCCAGTTGCCTCCCAATTCATTCTAGTTCCCTCCCAGTCCATCCCAGTTGCCTCAGAGCATCCCCCAACAGCACCCCAGTGCCCCCCAGTCCCCTCCCAGTCCCCATTCCCCTCACATTCCCCTCCCAGTGCCCCCCATTCCCCTCCCAGTACCCCCCAGTGCCCACCTGCGCCTCCAGGGCGCCCCCCAGGAGGCCGAAGAGCTCCCCCAGTGCCCCCAGTCCCCTCCCAGTCCCTCCCAGTGCCCCCATTCCCCCCCCCATTCCCCTCCCAGTGCCCCCAGTCCCCTCCCAGTCCCTCCCAGTGCCCCAGTGCCCACCTGCGCCTCCAGGGCGCCCCCCAGGAGGCCGAAGAGCTCCCCCAGTGCCCCCAGTCCCTCCCAGTGCCCCCATTCCCCCCCCATTCCCCTCCCAGTGCCCCCAGTCCCCTCCCAGTCCCTCCCAGTGCCCCCAGTGCCCACCTGCGCCTCCAGGGCGCCCCCCAGGAGGCCGAAGAGCTCCCCCAGTGCCCCCAGTCCCCTCCCAGTCCCTCCCAGTGCCCCCATTCCCCCCCCATTCCCCTCCCAGTGCCCCCAGTCCCCTCCCAGTCCCTCCCAGTGCCCCCAGTGCCCACCTGCGCCTCCAGGGCGCCCCCCAGGAGGCCGAAGAGCTCCC